>NC_039367.1:35436347-35444221 GCF_003573695.1 Papaver somniferum | reverse complement strand
GAAAATTAATTCCAAAAATATTTTCTTAAGAGTTTTATTTGTGGGAAATTCTTTTTACTTGTTTTTGAAGAAAACCAAAACCTAACTTGATTTGCAAGTATCTCATCCTATAAATATGACTCGAAATTCTGTTTTCAAAACACACAAGCAGCGACTATCTCTAGGTTTACTTTTCTTCTTCTTGTTGTTTTTGTGCGGCGTTTTACTTCCATCCCTGTTGCTGAGTTCAAGAGTGGGAAAAATACATGTTTCGACCCATGCCCATGCGCGTATACCATGCACCAAGTTCCTCTTCTACTCATATTTATTTTTGGCGAATTTTTATTTAGGAAATTAATTCCAAAAATATTTTCTGAAGAGTTTTATTTATGGGAAATTCCTTTTACGATTTTTACTTGTTTTTAATAAAACCAAAACTTAACTTGATTTGCAAGTATCTCATCCTATTAATATGACTCGAAATTCTGTTTTCAAAACACACAAGCAGCGACTATCTCTAGGTATACTTTTCTTCTTGTTGTTGTTTTTTGTGCGGCGTTTTACTTCCATCCCTGTTGTTGAGTTCAAGAATGGGAAAAATACATGTTTCGACCCATGCCCGTGCGCGTATACCATGCACCAAGTTCCTCTTCTACTCGTATTTATTTTTGGCTAATTTTTCTTAAGGAAATTAATTCCAAAAATATTTTCTTAAGAGATTTATTTGTGGGAAATTCTTTTTACGAGTTTTACTTGTTTTTGAAGAAAACCAAAACCTAACTTGATTTGCAAGTATCTCATCCTATAAATATGACTCGAAATTCTGTTTTCAAAACACACAAGCAGCGACTATCTCTAGGTATACTTTTCTTCTTCTTATTGTTTTTTGTGCGGCGTTTTACTTCCATCCATGTTGCTGAGTTCAAGAGTGGGAAAAATACATGTTTCGACCCATGCCCATGCGCGTATACCATGCACCAAGTTCCTCTTCTACTCGTATTTATTTTTGGAAAATTTTTCTTTAGGAAATTAATTCCAAAAATATTTTCTTAAGAGTTTTATTTGTGGGAAATTCCTTTTACGAGTTTTAATTGTTTTTGAAGAAAACCAAAAACTAAGTTTATTTGCAAGTATCTCATCCTATAAATATGACTCGAAATTCTGTTTTCAAAACACACAAGCAGCGACTATCTCTAGGTCTACTTTTCTTCTTCTTCTTGTTTTTGTGCGGCGTTTTACTTCCATTCATGTTGCTGAGTTCAAGAGTGGGAAAAATACATGTTTCGACACATGCCCATGCGCGTATACCATGCACCAAAATCCTCTTCTACTCGTATTTATTTTTGGAAAATTTTTCTTTAGGAAATTAATTCCAAAAATATTTTCTTAAGAGTTTTATTTGCAGGAAATTCCTTTTACGAGTTTTACTTATTTTTGAAAAAACCAAAACCTAACTTGATTTGCAAGTATCTCATCCTATAAATATGAGTCGAAATTATGTTTTCAAAACACACAAGCAGCGACTATCTCTAGGTCTACTTTTCTTCTTCTTCTTCTTGTTTTTTGTGCGGTGTTTTACTTCCATCCCTGTTGTTGAGTTCAAGAGTGGAAAAAATACATGTTTCGACCCATGCCCGTGCGCGTATACCATGCACCAAGTTCATCTTCTACTGGTATTTATTTTTGGCGAATTTTTCTTTAGGAAATTAATTCCAAAAATATTTTCTTAAGAGTTTTATTTGTGGGAAATTCTTTTTACGAGTTTTACTTGTTTTTGAAAAAAACCAAAACCTAACTTTATTTGCAAGTATCTCATCCTATAAATATGACTCGAAATTCTGTTTTCAAAACACACAAGCAGCGACTATCTCTAGGTCTACTTTTCTTCTTCTTCTTGTTTTTTGTGCGGCGCTTTACTTCCATCTCTGTGCTGAGTTCAAGAGTGGAAAAAATACATGTTTCGGCCCATGCCCATGCGCGTATACCATGCACCAAGTTACTCTTCTACTCGTATTTATTTTTGGCTAATTTTTATTTAGGAAATTAATTCCAAAAATATTTTCTTAAGAGTTTTATATGTGGGAAATTCTTTTTACGAGTTTTACTTGTTTTTGAAGAAAACCAAAACCTAACTTGATTTGCAAGTATCTCATCCTATAAATATGACTCGAAATTCTATTTTCAAAACACACAAGCAGCGACTATCTTTAGGTCTACTTTACTTCTTCTTCTTGTTTTTGTGCGGCGTTTTACTTCCATCCATGTTGCTGAGTTCAAGAGTGGTAAAAATACATGTTTCGACCCATGCCCATGCGCGTATACCATGCACCAAGTTCCTCTTCTACTCGTATTTATTTTTGGAAAATTTTTCTTTAGGAAATTAATTCCAAAAATATTTTCTTAAGAGTTTTATTTGTGGGAAATTCCTTTTACGAGTTTTACTTATTTTTGAAAAAACCAAAACCTAACTTGATTTGCAAGTATCTCATCCTATAAATATGACTCGAAATTCTGTTTTCAAAACACACAAGCAGCGACTATCTCTAGGTCTACTTTTCTTCTTCTTCTTGTTTTTTGTGCGGCGTTTTACTTCCATCCCTATTGTTGAGTTCAAGAGTGGAAAAAATACATGTTTCGACCCATGCCCGTGCGCGTATACCATGCATCAAGTTCATCTTCTACTCGTATATATTTTTGGCGAATTTTTATTTAGGAAATTAATTCCAAAAATATTTTCTTAAGAGTTTTATTTGTGGGAAATTCTTTTTACGAGTTTTACTTGTTTTTGAAGAAAACCAAAACCTAACTTGATTTGCAAGTATCTCATCCTATAAATATGACTCGAAATTCTGTTTTCAAAACACACAAGCAGCGACTATCTCTAGGTCTACTTTTCTTCTTCTTCTTGTTTTTTGTGCGGCGCTTTACTTCCATCTCTGTGCTGAGTTCAAGAGTGGAAAAAATACATGTTTCGGCACATGCCCATGCGCGTATACCATGCACCAAGTTCCTCTTCTACTCATATTTATTTTTGGCGAATTTTTATTTAGGAAATTAATTCCAAAAATATTTTCTGAAGAGTTTTATTTATGGGAAATTCCTTTTACGATTTTTACTTGTTTTTCATAAAACCAAAACTTAACTTGATTTGCAAGTATCTCATCCTATTAATATGACTCGAAATTCTGTTTTCAAAACACACAAGCAGCGACTATCTCTAGGTATACTTTTCTTCTTGTTGTTGTTTTTTGTGCGGCGTTTTACTTCCATCCCTGTTGTTGAGTTCAAGAATGGGAAAAATACATGTTTCGACCCATGCCCGTGCGCGTATACCATGCACCAAGTTCCTCTTCTACTCGTATTTATTTTTGGCTAATTTTTCTTAAGGAAATTAATTCCAAAAATATTTTCTTAAGAGATTTATTTGTGGGAAATTCTTTTTACGAGTTTTACTTGTTTTTGAAGAAAACCAAAACCTAACTTGATTTGCAAGTATCTCATCCTATAAATATGACTCGAAATTCTGTTTTCAAAACACACAAGCAGCGACTATCTCTAGGTATACTTTTCTTCTTCTTATTGTTTTTTGTGCGGCGTTTTACTTCCATCCATGTTGCTGAGTTCAAGAGTGGGAAAAATACATGTTTCGACCCATGCCCATGCGCGTATACCATGCACCAAGTTCCTCTTCTACTCGTATTTATTTTTGGAAAATTTTTCTTTAGGAAATTAATTCCAAAAATATTTTCTTAAGAGTTTTATTTGTGGGAAATTCCTTTTACGAGTTTTAATTGTTTTTGAAGAAAACCAAAAACTAAGTTTATTTGCAAGTATCTCATCCTATAAATATGACTCGAAATTCTGTTTTCAAAACACACAAGCAGCGACTATCTCTAGGTCTACTTTTCTTCTTCTTCTTGTTTTTGTGCGGCGTTTTACTTCCATTCATGTTGCTGAGTTCAAGAGTGGGAAAAATACATGTTTCGACACATGCCCATGCGCGTATACCATGCACCAAAATCCTCTTCTACTCGTATTTATTTTTGGAAAATTTTTCTTTAGGAAATTAATTCCAAAAATATTTTCTTAAGAGTTTTATTTGCAGGAAATTCCTTTTACGAGTTTTACTTATTTTTGAAAAAACCAAAACCTAACTTGATTTGCAAGTATCTCATCCTATAAATATGAGTCGAAATTATGTTTTCAAAACACACAAGCAGCGACTATCTCTAGGTCTACTTTTCTTCTTCTTCTTCTTGTTTTTTGTGCGGTGTTTTACTTCCATCCCTGTTGTTGAGTTCAAGAGTGGAAAAAATACATGTTTCGACCCATGCCCGTGCGCGTATACCATGCACCAAGTTCATCTTCTACTGGTATTTATTTTTGGCGAATTTTTCTTTAGGAAATTAATTCCAAAAATATTTTCTTAAGAGTTTTATTTGTGGGAAATTCTTTTTACGAGTTTTACTTGTTTTTGAAGAAAACCAAAACCTAACTTGATTTGCAAGTATCTCATCCTATAAATATGACTCGAAATTCTGTTTTCAAAACACACAAGCAGCGACTATCTCTAGGTCTACTTTTCTTCTTCTTCTTGTTTTTTGTGCGGCGCTTTACTTCCATCTCTGTGCTGAGTTCAAGAGTGGAAAAAATACATGTTTCGGCACATGCCCATGCGCGTATACCATGCACCAAGTTCCTCTTCTACTCATATTTATTTTTGGCGAATTTTTATTTAGGAAATTAATTCCAAAAATATTTTCTGAAGAGTTTTATTTATGGGAAATTCCTTTTACGATTTTTACTTGTTTTTAATAAAACCAAAACTTAACTTGATTTGCAAGTATCTCATCCTATTAATATGACTCGAAATTCTGTTTTCAAAACACACAAGCAGCGACTATCTCTAGGTATACTTTTCTTCTTGTTGTTGTTTTTTGTGCGGCGTTTTACTTCCATCCCTGTTGTTGAGTTCAAGAATGGGAAAAATACATGTTTCGACCCATGCCCGTGCGCGTATACCATGCACCAAGTTCCTCTTCTACTCGTATTTATTTTTGGCTAATTTTTCTTAAGGAAATTAATTCCAAAAATATTTTCTTAAGAGATTTATTTGTGGGAAATTCTTTTTACGAGTTTTACTTGTTTTTGAAGAAAACCAAAACCTAACTTGATTTGCAAGTATCTCATCCTATAAATATGACTCGAAATTCTGTTTTCAAAACACACAAGCAGCGACTATCTCTAGGTATACTTTTCTTCTTCTTATTGTTTTTTGTGCGGCGTTTTACTTCCATCCATGTTGCTGAGTTCAAGAGTGGGAAAAATACATGTTTCGACCCATGCCCATGCGCGTATACCATGCACCAAGTTCCTCTTCTACTCGTATTTATTTTTGGAAAATTTTTCTTTAGGAAATTAATTCCAAAAATATTTTCTTAAGAGTTTTATTTGTGGGAAATTCCTTTTACGAGTTTTAATTGTTTTTGAAGAAAACCAAAAACTAAGTTTATTTGCAAGTATCTCATCCTATAAATATGACTCGAAATTCTGTTTTCAAAACACACAAGCAGCGACTATCTCTAGGTCTACTTTTCTTCTTCTTCTTGTTTTTGTGCGGCGTTTTACTTCCATTCATGTTGCTGAGTTCAAGAGTGGGAAAAATACATGTTTCGACACATGCCCATGCGCGTATACCATGCACCAAAATCCTCTTCTACTCGTATTTATTTTTGGAAAATTTTTCTTTAGGAAATTAATTCCAAAAATATTTTCTTAAGAGTTTTATTTGCAGGAAATTCCTTTTACGAGTTTTACTTATTTTTGAAAAAACCAAAACCTAACTTGATTTGCAAGTATCTCATCCTATAAATATGAGTCGAAATTATGTTTTCAAAACACACAAGCAGCGACTATCTCTAGGTCTACTTTTCTTCTTCTTCTTCTTGTTTTTTGTGCGGTGTTTTACTTCCATCCCTGTTGTTGAGTTCAAGAGTGGAAAAAATACATGTTTCGACCCATGCCCGTGCGCGTATACCATGCACCAAGTTCATCTTCTACTGGTATTTATTTTTGGCGAATTTTTCTTTAGGAAATTAATTCCAAAAATATTTTCTTAAGAGTTTTATTTGTGGGAAATTCTTTTTACGAGTTTTACTTGTTTTTGAAGAAAACCAAAACCTAACTTGATTTGCAAGTATCTCGTCCTATAAATATGACTCGAAATTCTGTTTTCAAAACACACAAGCAACGACTATCTCTAGGTCTACTTTTCTTCTTCTTCTTGTTTTTTGTGCGGCGTTTTACTTCCATCCCTGTTGTTGAGTTCAAGAGTTGGAAAAACACATGTTTCGACCCATGCTCGTTCGCGTATACCATGCACCAAGTTCCTCTTCTACTCGTATTCATTTTTGGCGAATTTTTCTTTAGGAAATTAATTCCAAAAATATTTTCTTAAGAGTTTTATTTGTGGGAAATTCTTTTTACGAGTTTTACTTGTTTTTGAAGAAAACCAAAACCTAACTTGATTTGCAAGTATCTCATCCTATAAATATGACTCGAAATTCTGTTTTCAAAACACACAAGCAGCGACTATCTCTAGGTCTACTTTTCTTCTTCTTCTTCTTGTTTTTTGTGCGGCGTTTTACTTCCATCCCTGTTGTTGAGTTCAAGAGTTGGAAAAATACATGTTTCGACCCATGCCCATGCACGTACACCATGCACCAAGTTCCTCTTCTACTCGTATTTATTTTTGGCGAATTTTTCTTTAGGAAATTAATTCCAAAAATATTTTCTTAAGAGTTTTATTTGTGGGAAATTCCTTTTACGAGTTTTACTTGGTTTTGAAGAAAACCAAAACCTAACTTGATTTGCAAGTATCTCATCCTATAAATATGACTCGAAATTATGTTTTCAAAACACACAAGCAGCGACTATCTCTAGGTCTACTTTTCTTCTTCTTCTTGTTTTTTGTGCGGCGCTTTACTTCCATCTCTGTGCTGAGTTCAAGAGTGGAAAAAATACATGTTTCGACCCATTCCCATGCGCGTATACCATGCACCAAGTTCCTCTTCTATTCGTATTTATTTTTGGCTAATTTTTATTTAGGAAATTAATTCCAAAAATATTTTCTTAAGAGTTTTATTTGTGGGAAATTTCTTTTACGAGTTTTACTTGTTTTTGAAGAAAACCAAAACCTAACTCTATTTGCAAGTATCTCATCCTATAAATATGACTCGAAATTCTGTTTTCAAAACACACAAGCAGCGACTATCTCTAGGTCTACTTTTCTTCTTCTTCTTGTTTTTGTGCGGCGCTTTACTTCCATCTCTGTGCTGAGTTCAAGAGTTGAAAAAGTACATGTTTCGGCCCATGCCCATGCGCGTATACCATGCACAAAGTTCCTCTTCTACTCGTTTTTATTTTTGGCTAATTTTTATTTAGGAAATTAATTCCAAAAATATTTTCTTAAGAGTTTTATTTGTGGGAAATTCTTTTTACGAGTTTTACTTGTTTTTGAAGAAAACCAAAACCTTAATTGATTTGCAAGTATCTCATCCTATAAATATGACTCGAAATTCTGTTTTCAAAACACACAAGCAGCGACTATCTCTAGGTCTACTTTTCTTCTTCTTCTTGTTGTTTGTGCGGAGTTTTACTTCCATCCCTGTTGTCGAGTTCAAGAGTGGGAAAAATACATGTTTCGACCCATGCCCGTGCGCGTATACCATGCCCCAAGTTCCTCTTTTACTCGTATTTATTTTTGGCGAATTTTTCTTCAGGAAATTAATTCCAAAAATATTTTCTTAAGAGTTTTATTTGTGGGAAATTCCTTTTACGATTTTTACTTTTTTTTGAATAAAACAAAAACCTAACTTGATTTGCAAGTATCTCAT
>NC_039367.1:35297721-35436272 GCF_003573695.1 Papaver somniferum | reverse complement strand
AAAAAAAACCTAACTTGATTTGCAAGTATCTCATCCTATAAATATGATCGAAATTCTGTTTTCAAAACACACAAGCAGCGACTATCTCTAGGTCTACTTTTCTTCTTCTTCTTGTTTTTTGTGCGGCGTTTTACTTCCATCCCTGTTGTCGAGTTCAAGAGTGGGAAAAATACATGTTTCGACCCATGCCCGTGCGCGTATACCATGCCCCAAGTTCCTCTTTTACTCGTATTTATTTTTGGCGAATTTTTCTTCAGGAAATTAATTCCAAAAATATTTTCTTAAGAGTTTTATTTGTGGGAAATTCCTTTTACGATTTTTACTTTTTTTTGAATAAAACAAAAACCTAACTTGATTTGCAAGTATCTCATCCTATAAATACGACTCGAAATTCTGTTTTCAAAACACACAAGCAGTGACTATCTCTAGGTCTACTTTTCTTCTTCTTGTTGTTTTTTGTGTGGCGCTTTACTTCCATCTCTGTGCTGAGTTCAAGAGTGGAAAAAATACATGTTTAGACCCATGCCCGTGCGCGTATACCATGCACCAAGTTCCTCTTCTACTCGTATTTATTTTTGGCTAATTTTTATTTAGGAAATTAATTCCAAAAACATTTTCTTAAGAGTTTTATTTGTGGGAAATTCTTTTTACGAGTTTTACTTGTTTTTGAAGAAAACCAAAACCTAACTTGATTTGCAAGTATCTCATCCTATAAATATGACTCGAAATTCTGTTTTCAAAACACACAAGCAGCGACTATCTCTAGGTCTACTTTTCTTCTTCTTCTTGTTTTTGTGCGGCGTTTTACTTCCATCCTTGTTGCTGAGTTCAAAAGTGGGAAAATCACATGTTTCGACTCATGCCCATGCGCGTATACCATGCACCAAGATCCTCTTCTACTCGTATTTATTTTTGGCGAATTCTTCTTCAGGAAATTAATTCCAAAAATATTTTCTTAAGAGTTTTATTTGTGGGAAATTCCTTTTACGAGTTTTACTTGTTTTTGAAGAAAACCAAAACCTAACTTGATTTGCAAGTATCTCATCCTATAAATATGACTCGAAATTCTGTCTTCAAAACACACAAGCAGCGACTATCTCTAGGTCTACTTTTCTTCTTCTTGTTGTTTTTGGTGCGGCGTTTTACTTCCATCCCAATTTTTTAGTTCAAGAGTGGGAAAAATACATGTTTCGACCCATGCGCGTACACCATGCACCAAGTTCCTCTTCTACTCGTATTTATTTTTGGCGAATTTTTCTTTAGGAAATTAATTCCAAAAATATTTTCTTAAGAGTTTTATTTGTGGGAAATTCCTTTTACGAGTTTTACTTGTTTTTGAAGAAAACCAAAACCTAACTTGATTTGCAAGTATCTCATCCTATAAATATGACTCGAAATTATGTTTTCAAAACACACAAGCAGCGACTATCTCTAGGTCTACTTTTCTTCTTCTTCTTGTTTTTTGTGCGGCGCTTTACTTCCATCTCTGTGCTGAGTTCAACAGTGGAAAAAATACATGTTTCGACCCATTCCCATGCGCGTATACCATGCACCAAGTTCCTCTTCTATTCGTATTTATTTTTGGCTAATTTTTATTTAGGAAATTAATTCCAAAAATATTTTCTTAAGAGTTTTATTTGTGGGAAATTTCTTTTACGAGTTTTACTTGTTTTTGAAGAAAACCAAAACCTAACTTTATTTGCAAGTATCTCATCCTATAAATATGACTCAAAATTCTGTTTTCAAAACACACAAACAACGACTATCTCTAAGTCTACTTTTCTTCTTCTTGTTGTTTTTTATGCGGCGTTTTACTTCCATCCCTGTTACTGAGTTCAAGAGTGGGAAAAATACATGTTTCGGCCCATGCCCATGCGCGTATACCATGCACCAAGTTGCTCTTCTACTCGTATTTATTTTTGGCTAATTTTTATTTAGGAAGTTAATTCCAAAAATATTTTCTTAAGAGTTTTATTTGTGGGAAATTCCTTTCACGAGTTTTATTTTTTTTTGAAGAAAACCAAAACCTAACTTGATTTGCAAGTATCTCATCCTATAAATATGACTCGAAATTCTGTTTTCAAAACACACAAACCACGACTATCTCTAAGTCTACTTTTTTTTTTCTTCTTCTTCTTCTTCTTCTTCTTCTTCTTTTTTGTGCGGCGTTTTACTTCCATCCCTGTTGTTGAATTCAAGAGTGGGTAAAATACATGTTTCGACCCATGCCCAAGCGCGTATACCATCCACCAAGTTCCTCTTCTACTCGTATTTATTTTTGGCGATTTTTTCTAAAGGAAATTAATTCCAAAAATATTTTCTTAAGAGTTTTATTTTTGGGAAATTCCTTTTACGAGTTTTACTTGTTTTTAAAGAAAAAAAACCTAACTTGATTTGCAAGTATCTCATCCTATAAATATGATCGAAATTCTGTTTTCAAAACACACAAGCAGCGACTATCTCTAGGTCTACTTTTCTTCTTCTTCTTGTTTTTTGTGCGGCGTTTTACTTCCATCCCTGTTGTCGAGTTCAAGAGTGGGAAAAATACATGTTTCGACCCATGCCCGTGCGCGTATACCATGCCCCAAGTTCCTCTTTTACTCGTATTTATTTTTGGCGAATTTTTCTTCAGGAAATTAATTCCAAAAATATTTTCTTAAGAGTTTTATTTGTGGGAAATTCCTTTTACGATTTTTACTTTTTTTTGAATAAAACAAAAACCTAACTTGATTTGCAAGTATCTCATCCTATAAATACGACTCGAAATTCTGTTTTCAAAACACACAAGCAGCGACTATCTCTAGGTCTACTTTTCTTCTTCTTGTTGTTTTTTGTGTGGCGCTTTACTTCCATCTCTGTGCTGAGTTCAAGAGTGGAAAAAATACATGTTTAGACCCATGCCCGTGCGCGTATACCATGCACCAAGTTCCTCTTCTACTCGTATTTATTTTTGGCTAATTTTTATTTAGGAAATTAATTCCAAAAACATTTTCTTAAGAGTTTTATTTGTGGGAAATTCTTTTTACGAGTTTTACTTGTTTTTGAAGAAAACCAAAACCTAACTTGATTTGCAAGTATCTCATCCTATAAATATGACTCGAAATTCTGTTTTCAAAACACACAAGCAGCGACTATCTCTAGGTCTACTTTTCTTCTTCTTCTTGTTTTTGTGCGGCGTTTTACTTCCATCCTTGTTGCTGAGTTCAAAAGTGGGAAAAATACATGTTTCGACTCATGCCCATGCGCGTATACCATGCACCAAGATCCTCTTCTACTCGTATTTATTTTTGGCGAATTCTTCTTCGGGAAATTAATTCCAAAAATATTTTCTTAAGAGTTTTATTTGTGGGAAATTCCTTTTACGAGTTTTACTTGTTTTTGAAGAAAACCAAAACCTAACTTGATTTGCAAGTATCTCATCCTATAAATATGACTCGAAATTCTGTCTTCAAAACACACAAGCAGCGACTATCTCTAGGTCTACTTTTCTTCTTCTTGTTGTTTTTGGTGCGGCGTTTTACTTCCATCCCAATTTTTTAGTTCAAGAGTGGGAAAAATACATGTTTCGACCCATGCCCATGCGCGTACACCATGCACCAAGTTCCTCTTCTACTCGTATTTATTTTTGGCGAATTTTTCTTTAGGAAATTTATTCCAAAAATATTTTCTTAAGAGTTTTATTTGTGGGAAATTCCTTTTACGAGTTTTACTTGTTTTTGAAGAAAACCAAAACCTAACTTGATTTGCAAGTATCTCATCCTATAAATATGACTCGAAATTATGTTTTCAAAACACACAAGCAGCGACTATCTCTAGGTCTACTTTTCTTCTTCTTCTTGTTTTTTGTGCGGCGCTTTACTTCCATCTCTGTGCTGAGTTCAACAGTGGAAAAAATACATGTTTCGACCCATTCCCATGCGCGTATACCATGCACCAAGTTCCTCTTCTATTCGTATTTATTTTTGGCTAATTTTTATTTAGGAAATTAATTCCAAAAATATTTTCTTAAGAGTTTTATTTGTGGGAAATTTCTTTTACGAGTTTTACTTGTTTTTGAAGAAAACCAAAACCTAACTTTATTTGCAAGTATCTCATCCTATAAATATGACTCAAAATTCTGTTTTCAAAACACACAAACAACGACTATCTCTAAGTCTACTTTTCTTCTTCTTCTTGTTTTTTATGCGGCGTTTTACTTCCATCCCTGTTACTGAGTTCAAGAGTGGGAAAAATACATGTTTCGGCCCATGCCCATGCGCGTATACCATGCACCAAGTTGCTCTTCTACTCGTATTTATTTTTGGCTAATTTTTATTTAGGAAGTTAATTCCAAAAATATTTTCTTAAGAGTTTTATTTGTGGGAAATTCCTTTCACGTGTTTTATTTTTTTTTGAAGAAAACCAAAACCTAACTTGATTTGCAAGTATCTCATCCTATAAATATGACTCGAAATTCTGTTTTCAAAACACACAAACCACGACTATCTCTAAGTCTACTTTTTTTTTTCTTCTTCTTCTTCTTCTTCTTCTTTTTTGTGCGGCGTTTTACTTCCATCCCTGTTGTTGAATTCAAGAGTGGGTAAAATACATGTTTCGACCCATGCCCATGCACGTATACCATCCACCAAGTTCCTCTTCTACTCGTATTTATTTTTGGCGATTTTTTCTATAGGAAATTAATTCCAAAAATATTTTCTTAAGAGTTTTATTTTTGGGAAATTCCTTTTACGAGTTTTACTTGTTTTTAAAGAAAAAAAAAACCTAACTTGATTTGCAAGTATCTCATCCTATAAATATGATCGAAATTCTGTTTTCAAAACACACAAGCAGCGACTATCTCTAGGTCTACTTTTCTTCTTCTTCTTGTTTTTTGTGCGGCGTTTTACTTCCATCCCTGTTGTTGAGTTCAAGAGTGGGAAAAATACATGTTTCGACCCATTCCCATGCACGTATACCATGCACCATGTTAGTCTTCTACTCGTATTTATTTTTGGCGAATTTTTCTTTAAGAAATTAATTCCAAAAATATTTCCTTAAGAGTTTTATTTGTGGGAAATTCCTTTTACGAGTTTTACTTGTTTTTGAAGAAAACCAAAACCTAACATGATTTGCAAGTATCTCATCTTATAAATATGACTCGAAATTTTGTTTTCAAAACACACAAGCAGCGACTATCTCTAGGTTTACTTTTCTTCTTATTGTTGTTTTTGGTGCGGCGTTTTACTTCCATCCCTGTTGCTGAGTTCAAGAGTGGGAAAAATACATGTTTCGACTCATGCCCATGCGCGTATACCATGCACCAAGATCCTCTTCTACTCGTATTTATTTTTGGCGAATTTTTCTTTAGGAAATTTATTCCAAAAATATTTTCTTAAGAGTTTTATTTGTGGGAAATTCTTTTTACGAGTTTTACTTGTTTTGAAGAAAACCAAAACCTAACTTGATTTGCAAGTATCTCATCCTATAAATATGACTCGAAATTCTGTTTTCAAAACACACAAGCAGCGATTATCTCTAGGTCTACTTTTCTTCTTCTTCTTGTTTTTGTGCGGCGTTTTACTTCCATCCATGTTGCTGAGTTCAAGAGTGGGAAAAATACATGTTTCGACCCATGCCCATGCGCGTATACCATGCACCAAGTTCCTCTTCTACTCGTATTTATTTTTGGCTAATTTTTCTTTAGGAAATTAATTCCAAAAATATTTTCTTAAGAGTTTTATTTGTGGGAAATTCCTTTTACGAGTTTTATTTGTTTTTGAAGAAAACCAAAACCTAACTTGATTTGCAAGTATCTCATCCTATAAATATGACTCCAAATTCTGTTTTCAAAACACACAAGCAACGACTATCTCTAGGTCTACTTTTCTTCTTCTTGTTGTTTTTTGTGCGACGTTTTACTTCCATCCCTGTTGCTGAGTTCAAGAGTGGGAAAAATACATGTTTCGACCCATGCCCGTGCGCGTATACCATGCACCAAGTTCCTCTTCTACTCGTATTTATTTTTTGCGAATTTTTCTTTAGGAAATTAATTCCAAAAATATTTTCTTAAGAGTTTTATTTGTGGAAAATTCCTTTTACGAGTTATACTGGTTTTTTAAGAAAACCAAAACCTAACTTGATTTGCAAGTATCTCATCCTATAAATATGACTCGAAATTCTGTTTTCAAAACACACAAGCAGCGACTATCTCTAGGTCTACTTTTCTTCTTCTTCTTGTTTTTTGTGCGGCGTTTTACTTCCATCCCTGTGAGTTCAAGAGTAGGAAAAATACATGTTTCGACCCATGCCCATGCGTATACCATGCACCAAGTTCCTCTTCTACTCGTATTTATTTTCGGCGAATTTTTCTTTAGGAAATTAATTCCAAAAATATTTTGTTAAGAGTTTTATTTGTGGGAAATTCCTTTTACGAGTTTTACTGGTTTTTGAAGAAAACCAAAACCTAACTTGATTTGCAAGTATCTCATCCTATAAATATGACTCAAAATTCTGTTTTCAAAACACACAAGCAGCGACTATCTCTAGGTCTACTTTTCTTCTTCTTCTTGTGTTTTTGTGCGGCGTTTTACTTCCATCCCTGTTGTGGAGTTCAAGAGTAGGAAAAATACATGTTTCGACCCATGCCCATGCGTATACCATGCACCAAGTTCCTCTTCTACTCGTATTTATTTTTGGCGAATTTTTCTTTAGGAAATTAATTCCAAAAATATTTTATTAAGAGTTTTATTTATGGGAAATTCCTTTTACGAGTTTTACTTGTTTTTGAAGAAAACCAAAACCTAACTTGATTTGCAAGTATCTCATCCTATAAATATGACTCGGAATTCTGTTTTTTTCAAAACACACAAGCAACGACTATCTCTAGGTCTACTTTACTTCTTCTTCTTTTTTTTTGTGCGACGCTTTACATCCGTCCCTGTTGATGAGTTCAAAAGTGAGAAAAATACATGTTTCGACCTATGCCCATGCGCGTATACCATGCACCAAGTTCCTCTTCTACTCGTATTTATTTTTGGCGAATTTTTCTTTAGGAAATTCATTCGACAAATATTTTATTAAGAGTTTTATTTGTGGGAAATTCCTTTTAAGAGTTTTACTTGTTTTTTAAGAAAACCAAAACCTAAGTTGATTTGCAAGTATCTCATCCTATAAATATGACTCGAAATTCTGTTTTCAAAACACACAAGCAGCGACTATATCTAGGTCTACTTTTCTTCTTCTTCTTGTTTTTTGTGCGGCGTTTTACTTCCATCCCTGTTGTTGAGTTCAAGAATGGGAAAAATACATGTTTCGACCCATGCCCATGCGCGTATACCGTGCACCAAGTTCCTCTTCTACTCGTAATTATTTTTGGCGAATTTTTCTTTAGGAAATTAATTCCAAAGCATTTTCTTAAGAGTTTTATTTGTGGGAAATTCCTTTTACGAGTTTTACTTGTTTTTGAAGAAAACCAAAACCTAACTTGATTTGCAAGTATCTCATCCTATAAATATGACTCGAAATTCTGTTTTCAAAACACATAAGCAGCGACTATCTCTAGGTCTACTTTTCTTCTTCTTCTTGTTTTTTGTGCGGATTTTTACTTCCATCCCTGTTGCTGAGTTAAAGAGTAGGAAAAATACATGTTTCGACCCATGCCCATGCGCGTATACCATGCACCAAGTTCCTCTTCTACTCGTATTTATTTTTGACGTATTTTTCTTTAGGAAATTAATTCCAAAAATATTTTATTAAGAGTTTTATTTATGGGAAATTCCTTTTACGAGTTTTACTTGTTTTTGAAGAAAACCAAAACCTAACTTGAATTGCAAGTATCTCATCCTATAAATATGACTCGGAATTCTGTTTTCAAAATACACAAGCAGCGACTATCTCTAGGTCTACTTTACTTCTTCTTCTTGTTTTTTTTGCGGCGCTTTACATCCATTCCTGTTGTTGAGTTCAAGAGTGAGAAAAATACATGTTTCGATCCATGCCCATGCGCGTATACCATGCACCAAGTTCCTCTTCTACTCGTATTATTTTTGGCGAATTTTTCTTTAGGAAATTAATTCCAAAAATATTTTATTAAGAGTTTTATTTGTGGGAAATTCCTTTTACGAGTTTTACTTGTTTTCGAAGAAAACCAAAACCTAACTTGATTTGCAAGTATCTCATCCTATAAATATGACTCGAAATTCTGTTTTCAAAACACACAAGCAGCGATTATCTCTAGGTCTACTTTTCTTCTTCTTGTTGTTTTTTGTGCGGCGCTTTACATCCATCCTTGTTGCTGAGTTCAAGAGTGGGAAAAATACATGTTTCGACCCATGCACATGCGCGTATACCGTGTACCAAGTTCCACTTTTACTCGTATTTATTTATGGCTAATTTTTATTTACGAAATTTATTTCAAAAATATTTTCTTAAGAGTTTTATTTGTGGAAAATTCCTTTTACGAGTTTTACTTGTTTTTGAAAAAAACCAAAACCTAACTTGATTTGCAAGTATCTCATCCTATAAATATGACTCGAAATTCTGTTTTCAAAACACACAAGCAGCGACTATCTCTAGGTCTACTTTTCTTCTTCTTCTTGGTTTTTGTGCGGTGCTTTACATCCATCCATGTTGCTGAGTTCAAGAGTGGGAAAAATACATGTTTCGACCCATGCCCATGCGCGTATACCATGCACCAAGTTCCTCTTCTACTCGTATTTATTTTTGGCGTATTTTTCTTTAGGAAATTAATTTCAAAAATATTTTCTTAAGAGTTTTATTTGTGGGAAATTCCTTTTACGAGTTTTACTTGTTTTTGAAGAAAACCAAAACCGAACTTGATTTGCAAGTATCTCATCCTATAAATATGACTCGAAATTCTGTTTTCAAAACACACGAGCAGCGACTATCTCTAGGTCTACTTTTCTTCTTCTTCTTGTTTTTGTGCGGCGTTTTTCTTCCATCATTGTTGCTGAGTTCAAGAGTGGGAAAAATACATGTTTCGACCCATGCCCATGCGCGTATACAGTGCACCAAGTTCCTCTTCTACTCGTATTTGTTTTTGGCGAATTTTTCTTTAGGAAATTAATTCAAAAAATATTTTCTTAAGAGTTTTATTTGTGGGAAATTCCTTTTACGAGTTTTACTTGTTTTTGTAGAAAACCAAAACCTAACTTGATTTGCAAGTATCTCATCTTATAAATATGACTCAAAATTCTGTTTTCAAAACACACAGGCAGCGACTATCTCTAGGTCCACTTTTCTTCTTCTTCTTGTTTTTTGTACGGCGTTTTACTTTCATTCTTGTTGCTGAGTTCAAGAGTGGGAAAAATACATGTTTCGACCCATGCCCATGCGCGTATACCATTCACCAAGTTCCTCTTCTACTCGTATTTATTTTTGGCGAATTTTTCTTTAGGAAATTAATTCCAAAAATATTTTCTTAAGAGTTTTATTTGTGGGAAATTTCTTTTATGAGTTTTACTTGTTTTTGAAGAAAACCAAAACCGAACTTTATTTGCAAGTATCTCATCCTATAAATATGACTCGAAATTCTGTTTTCAAAACACACAAGCAGCGACTATCTTTAGGTCTACTTTTCTTCTTCTTCTTCTTGTTTTTCGTGCGGCGCTTTACATCCATCCCTGTTGCTGAGTTCAAGAGTGGGAAAAATACATGTTTCGACCCATTCCCATGCGCGTATACCATGCACCAAGTTCCTCTTCTACTCGTATTGATTTTTGGCGTATTTTTCTTTAGGAAATTAATTCCAAAAATATTTTCTTAAGAGTTTTATTTGTGGTAAATTCCTTTTACGAGTTTTACTTGTTTTTGAAGAAAACCAAAACCGAACTTGATTTGCAAGTATCTCATCCTATAAATATGACTCGAAATTCTGTTTTCAAAACAAAGAAGCAGCGACTATCTCTAGGTCTACTTTTCTTCTTGTTGTTGTTTTTTGTGCGGCGCTTTACATCCATCCTTGTTGCTGAGTTCAGGTGTGGGAAAAATACATGTTTCGACCCATGCCCATGCGCGTATACCGTGTACCAAGTTCCACTTTTACTCGTATTTATTTTTGGCTAATTTTTATTTATAAAATTAATTCCAAAAATATTTTCTTAAGAGTTTTATTTGTGGGAAATTCTTTTTACTTGTTTTTGAAGAAAACCAAAACCTAACTTGATTTGCAAGTATCTCATCCTATAAATATGACTCGAAATTCTGTTTTCAAAACACACAAGCAGCGACTATCTCTAGGTCTACTTTTCTTCTTCTTGTTTTTGTGCGGCGTTTTACTTCCATCCCTGTTGCTGAGTTCAAGAGTGGGAAAAATACATGTTTCGACCCATGTCCATGCGCGTATACCATGCACCAAGTTTCTCTTCTACTCGTATTTATTTTTGGCAAATTTTTCTTTAGGAAATTAATTACAAAAATATTTTCTTAAGAGTTTTATTTGATGGAAATACCTTTTACGAGTTTTACTTGTTTTTGAAGAAAACCAAAACCTAACTTTATTTGCAAGTATATCATCCTATAAATATGACTCAAAATTCTGTTTTCAAAACACACAAGCAGCGACTATCTCTAGGTCTACTTTTCTTCTTCTTCTTGTTTTTTGTGCGGCGCTTTACTTCCATCTCTGTGCTGAGTTCAAGAGTGGAAAAAATACATGTTTCGGCCCATGCCCATGCGCGTATACCATGCACCAAGTTCCTCTTCTACTCGTATTTATTTTTGTCGAATTTTTCCTAAGGAAATTAATACCAAAAATATTTTCTTAAGAGTTTTATTTATGGGAAATTCCTTTTACGAGTTTTACTTGTTTTTGAAGAAAACCAAAAATCGAACTTGATTTGCAAGTATCTCATCCTATAAATATGATTCGAAATTCTGTTTTCAAAACACACAAGCAGCGACTATCTCTAGGTCTACTTTTCTTCTTCTTCTTGTGTTTTGTTCGGCGCTTTACATCCATCCCTGTTGCTGAGTTTAAGAGTGGGAAAAATACATGTTTCGACCCATGCCCATGCGCGTATACCATTCACCAAGTTCCTCTTCTACTAGTATTTATTTTTGGCGAATTTTTCTTTAAGAAATTAATTCCAAAAATATTTTATTAAGAGTTTTATTTGTGGGAAATTCATTTTACAAGTTTTACTTGTTTTTGAAGAAAACCAAAACCGAACTTGATTTGCAAGTATCTCATCCTATAAATATGATTCGAAATTCTGTTTTCAAAACACACAAGCAGCGACTATCTCTAGGTATACTTTTCTTCTTCTTCTTGTGTTTTGTTCGACGCTTTTCATCCATCCATGTTGCTGAGTTCAAGAGTGGAAAAAATACATGTTTCGACCCATGCCCATGCGCATATACCATGCACCAAGTTCCTCTTCTACTCGTATTGATTTTTGGCGTATTTTTCTTTAGGAAATTAATTCCAAAAATATTTTCTTAAGAGTTTTATTTGTGGGAAATTCCTTTTACGAGTTTTACTTGTTTTTGTAGAAAACAAAAACCTAACTTGATTTGCAAGTATCTCATCCTATAAATATGACTCAAAATTCTGTTTTCAAAACACACATGCAGCGACTATCTCTAGGTCCACTTTTCTTCTTCTTCTTGTTTTTTGTTCGGCGTTTTACTTTCATTCCTGTTGCTGAGTTCAAGAGTGGGAAAAGACATGTTTCGACCCATGCCCATGCGCGTATATCATTCACCAAGTTCCTCTTCTACTCGTATTTATTTTTGGCGAATTTTTCCTTAGGAAATTAATTCCAAAAATATTTTATTAAGAGTTTTATTTGTGGGAAATTCCTTTTACGAGTTTTACTTGTTTTTGAAGAAAACCAAAAATCGAACTTGATTTGCAAGTATCTCATCCAATAAATATGATTCGAAATTCTGTTTTCAAAACACACAAGCAGCGACTATCTCTAAGTCTACTTTTCTTCTTCTTCTTGTGTTTTGTTCGGCGCTTTACATCCATCTATGTTGCTGAGTTCAAGAGTGGAAAAAATACATGTTTCGACCCATGCCCATGCGCATATACCATGCACCAAGTTCCTCTTCTACTCGTATTGATTTTTGGCGTATTTTTCTTTAGGAAATTAATTCCAAAAATATTTTATTAAGAGTTTTATTTGTGGGAAATTCCTTTTACGAGTTTTAATTGTTTTTGAAGAAAACCAAAACCGAACTTGATTTGCAAGTATCTCATCCTACAAATATGACTCGAAATTCTGTTTTCAAAACACACGAGCAGCGACTATCTCTAGGTCTACTTTTCTTCTTCTTCTTGTTTTTGTCCGGCGTTTTACTTCCATCCTTGTTGCTGAGTTCAAAAGTGGGAAAAATACATGTTTCGACCCATGCCCATGCGCGTATACCGTGCACCAAGTTCCTCTTCTACTCGTATTTATTTTTTGCGAATTTTTCTTTAGAAAATTAATTCCAAAAATATTTTCTTAAGAGTTTTATTTGTGGGAAATTCCTTTTACGAGTTTTACTTGTTTTTTTAGAAAACAAAAACCTAACTTGATTTGCAAGTATCTCATCCTATAAATATGACTCAAAATTCTGTTTTCAAAACACACAGGCAGCGACTATCTCTAGGTCCACTTTTCTTCTTCTTCTTGTTTTTTGTACGGCGTTTTACTTTCATTCCTGTTGCTGAGTTCAAGAGTGGGAAAAATACATGTTTCGACCCATGCCCATGCGCGTATACCATTCACCAAGTTCCTCTTCTACTCGTATTTATTTTTGGCGAATTTTTCCTTAGGAAATTAATTCCAAAAATATTTTATTAAGAGTTTTATTTGTGGGAAATTCCTTTTACGAGTTTTACTTGTTTTTGAAGAAAACCAAAAATCGAACTTGATTTGCAAGTATCTCATCCAATAAATATGATTCGAAATTCTGTTTTCGAAACACACAAGCAGCGACTATCTCTAAGTCTACTTTTCTTCTTCTTCTTGTGTTTTGTTCGGCGCTTTACATCCATCTATGTTGCTGAGTTCAAGAGTGGAAAAAATACATGTTTCGACCCATGCCCATGCGCATATACCATGCACCAAGTTCTTCTTCTACTCGTATTGATTTTTGGCGTATTTTTCTTTAGGAAATTAATTCCAAAAATATTTTATTAAGAGTTTTATTTGTGGGAAATTCCTTTTACGAGTTTTACTTGTTTTTGAAGAAAACCAAAACCGAACTTGATTTGCAAGTATCTCATCCTATAAATATGACTCGAAATTCTGTTTTCAAAATACACGAGCAGCGACTATCTCTAGGTCTACTTTTCTTCTTCTTCTTGTTTTTTGTGCGGCGTTTTACTTCCAACCCTGTTGCTGAGTTCAAGAGTGGGAAAAATACATGTTTCGACCCATGCCCATGCGCGTGTACCGTGCACCAAGTTCCTCTTCTACTCGTATTTATTTTTGGCGAATTTTTCTTTAAGAAATTAATTTCAAAAATATTTTCTTAAGAGTTTTATTTGTGGGAAATTCCTTTTACGAGTTTTACTTGTTTTTGAAGAAAACCAAAACCTAACTTGATTTGCAAGTATCTCATCCTATAGATATGATCGAAATTATGTTTTCAAAACACACAAGCAGCGACTATCTCTAGGTCTACTTTTCTTTTTCTTCTTGTTTTTTGTGCGGCGTTTTACTTTCATCCCTGTTGCTGAGTTCAAGAGTGGGAAAAATACATGTTTCGACACATGCCCATGCGCGTATACCATGCACCAAGTTCCTCTTCTACTCGTATTTATTTTTGGCGAATTTTTTTTTAGGAAATTAATTCCAAAAATATTTTCTTAAGAGTTTTATTTGTGGGAATTCCTTTTACGAGTTTTACTTGTTTTTGAAGAAAACTAAAACCTAACTTGATTTGCAAGTATCTCATCCTATAAATATGATTCGAAATTCTTTTTTTAAAACACACAAGCAGCGACTATCTCTAGGTCTACTTTTCTTCTTGTTGTTGTTTTTTGTGCGGCGCTTTACATCCATCCCTGTTGCTGAGTTCAAGAGTGGGAAAAATACATGTTTCGACCCATGTCCATGCGCGTATACCATGCACCAAGTTCCTCTTCTACACGTATATATTTTTGGCGTATTTTTCTTTAGGAAATTAACTCCAAAAATATTTTTTTAAGATTTTTATTTGTGGGAAATTCCTTTTACGAGTTTTACTTGTTTTTGAAGAAAACCAAAACCTAACTTGATTTGCAAGTATCTCATCTTATAAATATGACTCGAAATTCTGTTTTCAAAACACACAAGCAGCGACTATCTCTAGGTCTACTTTTCTTCTTGTTGTTGTTTTTGTGCGGCGCTTTACATCCATCCCTGTTGCTGAGTTCAAGAGTGGGAAAAATACATGTTTGACCCATGTCCATGCGCGTATACCATGCACCAAGTTCCTCTTCTACACGTATATATTTTTGGCGTATTTTTCTTTAGGAAATTAATTCCAAAAATATTTTTTTAAGAGTTTTATTTGTGGGAAATTCCTTTTACGAGTTTTACTTGTTTTTGAAGAAAACCAAAACCTAACTTGATTTGCAAGTATCTCATCCTATAAATATGACTCGAAATTCTGTTTTCAAAATACACGAGCAGCGACTATCTCTAGGTCTACTTTTCTTCTTCTTCTTGTTTTTTGTGCGGCGTTTTACTTCCATCCCTGTTGCTGAGTTCAAGAGTGTGAAAAATACATGTTTCGACCCATGCTCATGCGCGTGTACCGTGCACCAAGTTCCTCTTCTACTCGTATTTATTTTTGGCGAATTTTTCTTTAAGAAATTAATTTCAAAAATATTTTCTTAAGAGTTTTATTTGTGGGAAATTCATTTTACGAGTTTTACTTGTTTTTGAAGAAAACCAAAACCTAACTTGATTTGCAAGTATCTCATCCTATAAATATGACTCGAAATTCTGTTTTCAAAACACACAAGCAGCGACTATCTCTAGGTTTACTTTTCTTCTTCTTCTTGTTTTTTGTACGGCGTTTTACTTTCATTCTTGTTGTTGAGTTCAAGAGTGGGAAAAATACATGTTTCGACCCATGCCCATGTGCGTATACCATTCACCAAGTTCCTCTTCTACTCGTATTTATTTTTGGCGAATTTTTCTTTAGAAAATTAATTCCAAAAATATTTTCTTAAGAGTTTTATTTGTGGGAAATTCCTTTTACGAGTTTTACTTGTTTTTGAAGAAAATCAAAACCGAACTTGATTTGCAAGTATCTCATCCTATAAATATGATTCGAAATTCTGTTTTCAAAACACACAAGCAGTGACTATCTCTAGGTCTACTTTTTTTTTTCTTGTTGTTTTTTGTGCGGCGTTTTACTTCTATCCCTGTTCAAGAGTGGGTAACTTGCGTTGTGGTAACTCAAGTTATATCGGGCAGTCTTATCCTGGACACATCTTCGCACGTTGAGATTTAGCATTATTTCAGAGTATACCCGCGAACTAATGTGTTAAGGACAGCTTGTTGAACTTGTGATTCTGCCCTTCTCAATTTGATCGTGGTAGAGTTTTTTGATACGGTTCTTTATATTTATTGTTTGGTACATCTGACGTTTCTTCTATTGTTGCAAGATTCCAACAATTATTCGTTCTCAAAGTTCCCCTAAGTTCTATAAACTAGAACTCTAATGAAATTGTCACCAATTATCCGTTCTCAAAGTTCCCCTAAGTTTCTGATTTCACAGACACATAACCTCTCACAGAATCATTGGAGTTGGAGAACAGGGAAAAAGAGGAAGAAAAAAGAAGAAGAAAAGAAAAGAAGAATAAAGAAGAAAAGACTAGATGACCGGTGGGAGGCCGACGAAAAAGATGACTGCAATGGCAGTGGGGGTCGACCGCGAAAAATGGTATGACTAAAGACCAACAATATGGCCACTGTTATCACAAATGACACAAACTCCCTACCTGGGATTTGAAGTATAGAGAGAGTGTTCAGCGCTGAGCTTGACTTTGCGACGTGTCTTCCCTGGAACATATGAAATGTGAGAACTAAATAGGTTTAACACAATCGAGTAAGACTACGATAGAAGGTACGCCAGCTTGAGTAAGCAAAATCATAATATCGATTGAAAATCTCCCAACTGGAACACATACAGTGAAATCCAAATCAAGAGTGATTCATTATCATTACCATGCCCTACTTGTGCACCAATTGCCAAGTATTTTTCACATAATATATCAAAATGCAAAGAATCTGTTTGCCAACATAATTTACAACCTAACCCAAAATTCCGCAATTCTAATCATGTCGTTTCTCATCCACAAGAACCAACCAATGTCATAAATAGAAATAACTCCACCCAGTACAATCACTTACATTGTACACTAATTTATCAGGGTTCACGGAAAAAGCATAATGACATATCACAAACTGTTAAGCAAATAAAAACTGAATTACTCTTCACTAATTACAACCCAATACATTTTTTCCATATCACTATTTCCTATCTTAGAACATACAACAAATGCCATGCATACATTTCAGAAACATAATTAGTCCCTTACTCTTTTTTGTCTTAGAACTAAGAACAAACACTTCGCATACATCATTTTGTTAACTCCTTGATGTTTTCATTTTAAATATTTGTCTAGAACAGAAACAAACCCAATGAATAAAAATGTATGAATTCCAAATATAACAATCTTACCTTAGCAGCCGGATATTCAACTTTTAACATCTTCAGGTTGATCCCACAGGAATCCTGATTACTACACTGATAACCACTACAAACAACTGTACATGAAACTCTATAGCTACAGAAAGTTTTAGTTAGGATTAGGATACACAAAAGAGGAAGTATAGAGTCATAGAAAAACGAAGCTTTGACATGTAGCTGTTCGAAAGATGACGAAACCATACCATTCAAGTCAACGTTGTCCAATTGCTTCTATAAGGGATGAAAAACTGTCTTCCTGTCGGTCACAATCTTTGTGCAAAAAAGCAACAAAAAAAGTTAAATTTCTGGATTTTCATAATCAAATGGAAAGAATTGAGAAAATTGGCCATTGATTCCAGTAAAAGAAAATCAAGCTAACATACTAGTACATGTTAAGAGTTCATCAAAAACTCCATTAATTCGATTGGAATCAGTGAATTTCAATATCCTTCATGCAAAATTTTAAAATTTTGAATGCCAACTTTTTGTTGTTCTTCAATGGAATTTCATGAAATTCAAATGAAAAAATCTTAAAAGGGAAAAATAATATTGACATGAATAACCCATTCAACAATTTACAAAAAAAGATCATCAATCGAGTCCAAATTTTGTTGCAGAGAAATGAATTCATGATACAGAGAAAGAACGAAGAAGAAGAATAAAAAGAAGACGATGGTCAAATGCTCAGAAATAATAATAGAGAAGACCACGGTCAAAGTTATTATTACCACCCAGCCTTGCAAATACCCCACCTATTCTTAACAACTCAGTCGTCTTACTCAGTCGGACATCACTCTGTACATTTGATTTTCTTCAAAATTCAGAGCTATTCAGCATACAAGCAATTGGATAACGTTGAACTTGAATGGCATGGTTTCATCATCTTTCAATAACCCTTTGTGGATGACAATAATCCTAGATTTAGGAGTAAATAGTCTATAAAGTTGCTGGCTGCGTAGCAAGCTTTACATGTTGGACTACGCACGTCTCTCCCATACATTTGGCTACCTACCTCTCCCTTCTTGACATGTCTACGAATTAAGAAATTTGCTAAGTGGAAGGGTAATGTTGGCTTTTTTTAACACAATGCAATGTGTCATTAAAAACAACGCAGAAAGATAAAATAGTCTATCTGAACTCATTGAGTGAGCAACTTGGAGTCGCATGCAACAATTTTAACCTTGCCAACATTCTCTTGGCACTCCTCGTTCTTAAACAACGCATCTTGCAAGATAAAGGTCCATACATTGTCGCAGAACCTGTAGGTGTGCAGATGTCCCTGTAAGAAAGAACACCAAGAAAAAGATTTAAACTTAGTAAAGAGGCAGCTCAACGACCATATAACAGAACTTCAAAGCAAAAAGGAGAGGGCATAATTTCAAATGATAATATTTTTGTTCAAGAACCAAACATGGAATTTTGGGGATCCATGGAATTCTTCAAAGATAAAACATGGACCATATAGCAGACTTCATTGGGAGACACGTGTGTAGTCCAACATGTAAAGCTTGCTACGCAGCCAGCAACTTTATAGACTATTTTCTAAATCTAGGATTATTATCATCCAATCTTCTCATTAGTATTTCTGCACGGTATTGTACTTAGACTTTTAGAAAAAGAAACCAAAAGACACCATCATGCTCCAAAGACAAAACTCAATTAGTTCTAAATGGTTTCTCAATTCTGCTATTTCATTACTCGGGTCTGGAATCAATGCAGTTAACTGTGAGTAAATTTCATTCAATATACAAACCAGTCTGTATTACGCACAAAACAATCCAGCAAAGTTCAGGTTACATGTGGTAGGCGAAGGAGTAATATGATCGACAATAATACTAAGGCAGAGTTAAACAATTGCCTCAGAAGCAGTATAATTTCCATCAAAACTAAGAAATAAATGGCCTGTTCTTCCCCAGTTGTTACAACAAAATCAAGAACCAGTATACTTATCTACTACTACCCAATGAGACTTTCACTAGAGGATTTCAGTTAAAAAAGATAATACACCTATTTACTCATTTATATTTTCCCATAGAAAACCCTAATTTTTTCCTCAAGAATCAATACCAATAAACAACAAACAAAGAAACCTCACCTTGATTGTGACTTTGCTCTTAACCTGAGTTTCCAAAGCTTCAGTCATAGACTGAAACACCACAAAAATTAAAAACAACCAGACGAACTACGCCAACAAAGTGAATTAAAAAAAAAATTATACAAAAAGAAAATCTAAGAAATTACTTACTTTATCAAATTGGATAAGAATTTGAATAGCAAGTTCAGGACTAAGAGTTCCATTAGAAACCATCTCATCAAGAGTTTCAGTCAAACACATCCCAATTGTAGACCTTCTATATAGTTCAAAAGTCGCCATTCAACAACAAACCCTAGAAAAAAAATCCACAAAAATCATCAAAAAATAACAGAAATACAATCATCATAATCAACTTAACTAATAGATTGATATAGATTATCATCATATTTGCAGAAAGAGGATTTATGGAGAAACAAATTTCAAAGTTTACTGATCTGAATGAGAGAGCGATTTCGAGAGTCCTTTCCTTTTATAAGGTCTGAAAAAAAAAGTGAAGAGAGAGAATTGGTTTTATACCTCCACATATCTAGGCGGTGTTTTGATAATCTACTATGTATGCTACTATGTTATCATGTGTTATGATTTCTGACCATGTATTCTTTATGACCGACTTATAGATTGCCACGTGCTATTGATGAAGGTGCTCTCCTTCAGGGAGCCCAAATTACTTCCCAAATGTTACTTTGGTTATAGGCACTTCTCCGGAACCAGAGCACATTGTACCCAACCAAATATATATATATATATATATACTAGGTATCACCCCGGCCGTAGGCCGGGGCTCAACCCTTTTGTGGTTGTCACTTTCTTGGGATAGTCGGGGCCTTCGGCCCCGACATGGTTAGAATACGTCTAGAATGTTTCTTCCACTTTGGTTAGTTGGGTTAGTCAAGCTAAGAAGTAGTTTTTCAGCTAGGGGTTGAACTCTCACGATAGAGGTTGGAGTTTGGCGCTAATCATATTCAAAAAACAAAGAAAAAAAAACAAAATGATTTAAATGGTTACTTACAGAACCTTAATTTATCAAAACCCGATTTAAGCTCATATATTATGCCTTTTAACGGAAAATGCCATCTTTTCACTTAACCTAACAATCTCTACTTGCAATCCAAAACATTAACTCTTAACTTAAACTATTAAGTTCAGCTTCAACACTAATCTAAATCAAAATTGGAATAAAATTATAAGAGAAGAGAGATTAAAAGGAATCTATGAAACCCAAAAAGAAAAAGCAAGTGAAGAATTCGAAGGTATTGAGATATAACCTGACCATCAATGCATTACAGTTCAATACTCCTGGAGGATGGTACCATACCCTAGCTTGCTGACATTTTATTAGCACTGTCACATGCCAAAGATCGTACTATCAACACATAGATATGTCACTTAACAATCTATATTTATTCAACCAAAGAGACAATATGATAGTTATCTAATCTAGGTGCCTAAAAGGTCCAGCATGAGAAGGCTATATACAACATGTCCTGAGCTAAGCCATCGATCACAGTGATGTTCTCCGCGCAAGATTTCGAATCACAGCTTCACAATATATGTTAGAATTTTTTGTGATACAAACACAAACTTCATCAAAAAATATCGGCATAATGTGTAGTACATAGGTATGCTGCAGCCAACAAAGCCAAATTTTCAAAAAATGCTGGATGAATCATTTTTCTAAATCCTAAGCCCAGATTTCGCATAACAATAAAACAAGGTACTAGAGAAACTAATATATGTCAAAACGAGTACGGACTGCATGGTACATGGATAATATTTGTGAATGTCAGGAAACTATTTCACCTAATGAAACTATATATGTTTATCTCTACGGGAGGTACATATTCTACATAATATACGCATTTCCTAGAATGTGATTTCGTGGGTGATGACTCAATTACTTATTGTTGCTACAAAGAGTAAACATCCAACAGTGTAGACTCAAATACTTATAAAAAAATAAAAATGCTGGCAAAAACTCAAGTTCAGGAGTTCAATTTCAATAGAACAGAAATCTCAAATTCCTACTAATCATGTTATCGAAGTAAAGAAACAACCAACTTGCTCAAATTAGTGTCTTCACTGGTCATAGTAATTCGATTAAGACCCATAGCCTCTGGTTTTAAGCTATGTGTCCAGTCACACTATTGTTTTCAACTAGATAATCATTTTCTTTTCCTGAGTTCCATGCCAAGATTGATAAACAAAAACATACCTTTTCCTGTATTAATATATATTTCACTAGTTTTCAAGTTAGTCTTTGGCGAGTTAATAACACGTAAAGCTAACCACAAGAGTAAACCATTACTACCAGTTCCATGATGCAAATTTAATGATAATCCATTTTTCTGAAACAATTGAGCTTCTTTAACCTAAAAACAAACTAGCTAATTTAGATACCAGCACATAAATAAGAAAAGCTAAAGAACTAAGAACCTATACAAAATCATTCCCACTCATTAGCCATAACATCTAGGATAACAGTTCAAACACAAGAAAGTCATAATCACAAAAATGCAGTTCAACCTTATGCGACCTCCAAATACACACTTAAAAGCTCGTAATCAAGGCAATTTAAGGTATCCAGAGATCATGAGTGACTACACCAGGTATAATGTAGTTCGCTAGTTTTCAAGTTATCGTACGGCAAGTTAGCAGCTAGTAAACCTAACAACAAGAGTAAACAAGTACTACTAATTTGATTAACTCAATTCCAAAATGCTATTTCTAACTGTAATCCATTTCTGAATTCATTGAGCCTCTTACCTTTAAGACAGACAACTAATTCCAATACGCTGCATAATTTTAGAAAAAAACAAAACGAGATCCAACTCTCCATGAGATTCAAATTAGCTTCCCTCTTGAAATAAATTCACCATCTAATCACACCTTTATTTTTCCTTACCAACAAACATTCCCAGGCAGCATAAAAACCAATCTAGTAGAGAACTATAAACATATAAAGGTCACGCAATTGGCACCCACTCTGGTTAATATAGGAGCCTTCTTAATACCATATAGAAGAGTAGCTACACTATCAATCCGTAGCAGCAAACCGGGGTTTTTTTTTCCCTAAAGAACCAAGCTAACTGGCAAAATACATGAGTAGAAATGGCAGACTTTTCCTAATAGTCGTGGAAAAAATATCAGAAGATTCTATTCATCAGAGAACTGCACCAATACAGCATGTACACAGATCTATATAACGGTAATCACAATCAAAAGTATGTACACAGATTGTATTCATCAGAGAATTATAAACGGTAATCACCAATACAGCATGTACACTAACTGCACCAATACAGCATGTACACAGATTCTATTCATCAGAGAACTATAAACATATGAAAAGAAATACCCAACAAAGAAGAAAAAAGATGAAAAAGTATACCTGAAGCTGAAACGCTTCATCTTCTTTCTCCTATGTTTCTCTGACTAAACTCCCTCCCAAGTCTCTACTGATTTGAGAGATTTGTAGTGAGGCAAAAATACACTACAAACTCTCCAGAACGCCCCAAAACAATCAACTCCCTAGCATTCTAGGGTTTTACCACTAACAGGGAGTTCAAGAGTTTTTTTCAAACTCCCCCACGACTAACGGTGGTTTTCTAGGGAGTTTGGGAGACTCTTCTGAACTCCCCCACGACTAACGGGGATTTTGAGAGACTCCTTTGAACTCCCACACGACTAACGGGTAAAAACTCAACTACACTCAACTCCCCCGATGACTAACACCCTGTAACTCTTAGCTTAAATTATTAAGTTCAGCTTCAACACTAATCTAAATCAAACTTGAACACAAAATTATAAGAGAAGAGAGATTAAAAAGAAAAAGCAAGTGAAGAATTCGAAGGTATTGAGATATAACCTGACCATCCATGCATTACAGTTCAATACCCCCGGCCGTAGGAACTTCATAACTAAGTTAAAACCCCTAAAATTCAATTTACAGTCAAAACCCTAGAATTCAATATCGCTTAACTGATTGCTAAGAGGTAAATAATTTGTTGGACATAAACACTATAAAATCACACTGAACGTAAGAAGTAAATCCAAACTCTTATCCACTGGCAGTTCTAGTTGATAATTGGCAAACCTGGAATTATAATCGAACACAAAAAAAGAAGTCTAGTACATGCAGTCTCGCTAGCTAATTTTCAATTTTCCCTAGTAGAGGTTGTTCCTGAATGAAATTGGTGGTAAGTTAAATGATGATCACAGGGATGTCAATCTACCAAGAAGCCAAAACAAATACAGGCTTAGGTGGATTAAAGAAACCCTTACCTGCTCATAACAATGAAATCTTGATCAGACAGCACCAAGAAAGAATGTTCAATTTTTTTGAAGCTAATTACTTACAGAACCTTAATTTATCAAAACCTTGAACCTTAAATTTAAACAATACGAAGAAGGTAAGCTCATGTGTTATGCATTTTAACGGAAAATGCCATCTTTTCACTTAACCTAACAGTCTCTGCTTGCAATCCAAAACATTAACTCTTAACTTAAACTATTAAGTTCAGCTTCAACACTTATCTAAATCAAAATTGGACACAAAATTATAAGAGAAGAGAGATTAAAAAGAAAAAGCAAGTGAAGAATTCGAAGGTATTGAGATATAACCTGACCATATCTATGCATTACAGTTCAATACTCCCGGCCGCAGGAACTTCATAACTAAATTAAAACCCCCAAAATTAAATTTACAGTCAAAACCCTAGAATTCAACTATCTTCAATTTACAGTCAAAAACCTAGAATTCGACTATCGTCAATTTACAGTCAAAATTAACAATGGAAACAATTATTGAAGTTTATTGAAGTTGTACCTTAACCGCTACTATCTTCTTCGACCTCCTTGATGATTTTGATGCTTTTACAGGTCTTAGAAGTTTGGTGGTATTTTTAGCCGAGAGAAAATAGAAGATGAGAACGAAGAAACTTGAGAGAAAGGATTACTGGTTTCAAAAATTCAAAAAGATTTTGTATGCATTCCTACCAATAGGCCATTCTGCTCTTCTAAGAACCTTCAGAGTTCCCTGAGTTCTGTGTGTGAACAAAATTTTGAATGGATTATTAAATTCGATGCTTCATTTAGAGACAATGACTTCTCTATCGGCTATGCCATTTCAATAATTAATGTTTCAGGAGGATATAGTGAACACAAGGCTCGATCAGGCTGGGCAGCTAAGCCCCTTAGATGCGGAGGCAAAGGCATTTCTACAGGCTCTCCTATGGATCAAGGATTTAAAGCTGGACTGCTGCATCACTACAAGAAATGAGTCTGTTGCCGACTTTGCGTCTACATATGATGCGGCAATAGGTGGCTTTTAGCCTCATGGCAAAATCGGTGTGGCATTAAGTAAGACCTTTTTCCACATCCATGGAAAGTTGAGGCAAAAATTCCGTCGTTGCCTCGCATGATTTAGTGATGACGCATGAAATATAGGTCTTGCCACGTCGATATGGCAAAATGTATTAATAATACAATAATAAAGTTTTTGAGCGTGAAAATATAAAAAATTTAAATTCCTCTTAATTTTTTTATTTTGATTTTTGGTAGTTAAATTAGGCTTAGTCTTATGGGGTGTTAGTCTAGCACCTAGATTAGCAATCCACGTCAGCTAGCAAAACCACCTAAGTCTTATGTGAGTGATAGTGTAGCATGCTAGTCGCTGAAACAAAACATCGCCAAGCGCTGAACCATTCGGCGTTTTCACTTTTCGCTGAACCATCACGCGCTTTACCAGTCAACTCAGTCAGAACGCTGGACCATTCTGTGCCTGGCGCTGCACCATTCAGCGTTGCAGAAATCGATCTAACCCAACAGAAGGTCGATCTTCTTCTTCTTCCTCACCCCAAAACCCTCCAAAAATGCATGTAGCAGATCAAGCAGGATAGGGATTTTCGTCACAAATCGCACCGTGGGTTTGAACAAAAACACCATTGGAATCATTTGAGATTGGTTTGGAGTTAATCCGTCCACGAAATCGGTTTGGGTAAGATTTTGAAACTTTAGGGTTTTTTTTTCTTCTGATGATCATGATTTGTTGATGAAATTGATATGTTTAGATGATTGGTATTTGTTATTTAGATGATTTAAATGATATTTCTAGTATTGTATGATTTAATTTGAATTTTTGTGATGAAATATGATTTTGGGGATTAAATTGATTATTTGTGATGAAGATGAATGATAATTTGTATGAGAGATTACATGATTATGATGAAAATGATACTTGTAGTATTTTTGATGAAGCTAATTTGTATGAATTTGTATGATTATGATGAAAATGATAAAATGTGGTTGATTCTTTTTTTCTTTTGTTATTGATTGTAGTATGAATATGGAAGAACATTTAGATGCTTTAGAAATAGTATCGGCAAAGGGAGATAGGCATGTATCTAATAATTTCAGTGATAGTCGGACTATAAACTTTAGAGGCAGCTTTAATGAGGTTGAAACGTTATACCAAATTGTAGTGAAAGATAATCCGATAGCACGAAGATAATTGTGGTTTTTCTTCTGTCTTTGAGTTTAATTTTTCCAATGAGGATAAAGGTTTAGTTGAAGCCATAGATGAGAGATGACGGAAAAAAACCAAGAGCTTCCATTTTAGAGAATTTGAGCTTGGCATCCTTCCTTTAGATTGGTATATGTTAACGGGACTTCTCATTGGTGACCCTACGAAACATCAAGTAGTTATGCCGGCATTGGGTGAGCTAACATATGCTTCTTTGGATGATTTGTATTTTCAAGATTTCATAGGATTTGATAAATGGAACACCAAGCAAAGTACAATATCCCTGTTTATCTTGAGAACCTACATTAAAAGTAGAGAATTTACCAACAATGTTGAATGTGCAAATGTATCGACAAGAGCATTCTTCCTTTGTGTTTTGGCCATTTTCTTATTGCGGGTTCTAGTGGAAGAGTAGATAAACGTTGGGTTTTATTGTTGGATAATTTGGATAAAGTTGGGGAATATGATTGGGGTTTAGCTTCCTTAGGTAATACCTATAAATTTACTATTTTTCTCTTTATTATGGAGTGTTTTAAGAAGTGTTTTAAGTACTTTCATTCTCTTTATTTTGGAGTGTTATATGAAACGCTCCTTTTTTAATGGATTGTCTTAATTTTGTTATATTAGGTACATTATGCAAGGAGCTTTGAGAAGAATTTTGTTCGGTCTTCCAGATGATGAAGATGATACTGAGCAGAATGTTCTAGCGGTGGCTACGCTTTTGGAGTCACAGAGGAGGCAAGGACTACATCAACCCATCCCAAATGAAGTAAAGGAACGTCAAAAGGTGCACAGAAACCGTGTATATGCCGATGCAAGGATGATGCATCAATACTTCAACTTCAGGTATACATATGGGCCGAAAAAGTTCAAAGGTCGGTTTGCTTTTCCTCGTCCCCTTTTTCTGAGAATTTTAGAGCAAGTTTGTGATTTTGACCATGATTTTAGTCAAAAAACCGATGCTTGTGGTATTCCTGGTCATTATCCATATATGAAAATGGATGCCGTGATGAAATATTTTGCCAAAGGAATTGCACCAAATTCTCTGGATGATTACACACAAATGGCAGCATGCACTATCTACTTTTATGCTAAGAAGTTTATGGATGCAATTATTTGGATCTATAATGGTCGATACATGCGTCAGCCTACCACTCAAGATATTGAAAGGATTTTAGCAAAAAATGAAGCTCGGGGATTTCCTGGTATGCTTGGTAGTGTCGATTGTTTTCACTGGGCATGGAGAGCATGTCCAATGGATCAAGCAGGATCTCACTGCGGTTATAAGTCATATCCCTCGGTTGTTTTACAGGCGGTAGATACATATGATAGATGGATCTGGCATTCCTATTTTGGGTTGGGTGCGCATAACAATGATCTTAATGTCTTGCATGCTTCGGGTTTGTTTGATAAAGAACTTAATGGTGTAGCACCTCCTTGTCATTATCAAATCAATGGAAAAAACTACAATACGGGATACTACCTAGGAGATGGAGCATATCCTATGTATGGTTGTCTTGTGCAAGCATACAAACCCGCCTCAAACAATGTGGAAAGTCTTTTCAATCAGTATCAAGAAGCAACAAGGAAAGACATTGAACATGCATTTGGTGGTCTAAAAGGTAAGTTTGGTATTATATTGAAACCATGTCATTATTATAAAAAATCGGACATGAAGGCAATTATGAGGGGGTGCTTGATAATGCACAATATGTGTGTTGAGATGGAATATCGCAATGAGGATTGGGGCATGATCACGGGACAAGAACCTCAACCGCCAATTGAAGGAAATATAAGGCTACCTCCTCAAGTATTGTACAACCCGGAGCGTTGGGTGGAACTTCGCGAAGAACTCACTACACACATTTGGCTACGACATGGAGAAGGTTTGAGAGATGGAGATATTCCAAACATAGCGATGGATGATGCCTTACCATAAGTTTATGAGGGTACAAGCGACGTTAATACCGATGAAGACCAATATGACCCTCAAGAAGATGGAGCATTTTATGAGAATGGAGAGTAAATTTCATACTCCATTTTTCAATCAAGCACGCTTTCATTAAGTAGACAATTTAATTAGTTCTTGTAAACTCCATAATACTTCTTCATGCACGTTTACAGTTACATTACATATTTAACTAGAACTTCATAAATACTTCTTCATGCACGTTTATAATTACATTATATATTTTACTAGAACTTCATAAATACTTCTTCATGCACGTTTACAATTACATTACATATTTAACTAGAACTTCATAATACTTCTTCATGCATATACTTCATTCAAATCAATTTCGAGCTCCACCAAATATCTCCAAAGTGGTGATATGAATGAATGGCATTCCATGATCCGTTTGGTATAAATTCAAAGCATCTTCACGATTACCATTTGACTCCCTTAATGAAATGTGAAAAAGCTTGCAATAATGCTTGATGCTTGCAAACCGAGTTTGTAGTTGTTTTTGGCTTCTTCCATTATCATTTCCATCTCACAAATTCTTGAAAAACTTGTTCCAAAAATGTGTTGCTACTTTGAGACTTTCGAAAGGATTTGTGTTGTTAATTTTGCGAAAACTTCTCACCAAATCATTGTCTTCGGTAATTGAGAATGCAACCATGCTTGAACTTTGAATTAAGAATTTGGGAGTAGAAGAAGAGAGTGAAACCTCACAAGTTTGGGGGGGGGGGGGATTTTGGGTTTATGTGTTGAGTTTATATAGTGAAGAAATGATATAAGTTCGGGCTGGAAAATGTAGCCGTTACGCAAGCGCTGAACCAAACAACGTCAAGCGTTGAACCATCCAGCACTGATAAATATCAGCCGTTAGATCAAAACTAGCCTTTATTCTCAACGGAAGGAAAGAGAGCTTTGTACCATTTCCGCGTCATACGCTGAACAGTTCTCCACCGGACGCTGAATCATTTGGCGCTTCACTTCTCAGCCATCAGATCAAGATGACCATTGCATTTTCAACGACTCAGATTTAGTGGCCGTTTGAAACCTCAACATCTATATTTTCAGGCTTCCCTATAAATAGAGAATTGCTTCTCCTTCATCCCTCACACCAAAATCAATTGATTCTCTTCTTCATTGATTTTCTTCTTCTCCTTCTTCTTCTTCTTCTTCTTCTACAATTTTGTTCATAAAAAATATGGCACACTTTCAAACAAAAGAGGATGATGCACTAATTCTCTCTTGGATTATAGCAAGTAATGATTCGATTAGAGGAAAAGATCAAAAAGGTTCACAACTTTGGAAGAGAATTATGCTAGAGTACGTTAAAATATGGCCGGAAGGTAGGGATATGGAAAAAAAGGCATTGCAATCAAGGTGTAACACGTTGAGAGGCGAAGTGAGGAAATATATTTCATTCATAAGACCTTACTTCCGCAATAAACCTTCGGGATTGAATGAAAAAGATTAGGTAAGTACCTTAAAAAATTGATGTTTTTTTTTTCCAAATATATTTCATTCATATGACACTAATACATTTTTTTCCACAGTATCGTCTTGGACACACAAAATTATGAAGCAGCAGGGGGTAAACGTTGGATACATGAATCGGTTTTCCAGCTCCTTAAGACCTATCAACCAGATTACAATCCAGAAGTGAATAATGATAATGGACCTAGTCATGCAACTCAACCTACTCAAGCAACTCAACCTAGTACTTCCGCTCTGGTAACTATGAATGAAGATTTGGAGGATATGGCAAGGTTTGGTAACTCTCCATCTACTCAAGGTTCTGATACCCCAGACATATCGCGTAGAAGACGCTATTTCGAACAAACAGATGATGTTAGAAGTAAAGGAAGAGATAAGGCTAAGAAAAAGGTACGTGAGGCTAAAGCATCGGAGAGAGCAGATGATAAAATGGACAAGCTCATACAACTTCTTGAAAATGCACAAGCACAAAGGGTTGCGAAGTATGAAACAGAGGAAGAGTACCTTAAGAAAAATATGGAAAACATTACAATCTTGACACAAACCCAACAAAGAGAATCGGACTTGAAGATCCTACGCCAAAATTTGAATGAAGTAGCGGAATAAAAAATGGAGGAACGAGATTTTGGTTCGTAATGGCAGAACCAATCCCCTAAATTAAAGTGATTTATTATGAGTGATAATTTAAGTTACTAGAAGTTAATTTAGAAGTAGGATTTCAATTTCAATGTACTTTTTTAATTTTTAGAAGTAGAATTTTAATTTTAACGTACTTTCTTAATTTTAGAAGTAAAATTTTAATTTCAATGTAATTTTTAATTTCAAAAAACATTGTAACATTGTTTTCCAATGCAATGAAAAAATTTCTTAGTTTGTCAAATTTGAAAATTTTGAAACAAACAACCGTTGGAACAAATTGTCAAACTTTTCAAAATTTGAAAACATACCTGTCTTGTGGTGCGTGTAACATGAGTGTGAGAAAACAAAGAATGGTGTAGCACTAACGTGGGGTGCGTTTCCGTTCAGCGCTTGAGCTTGGCGCTAAACCATTCAGCGTAGATGCTTGGAATATTCTTCATAGCGCTGTTTCGTTCCGCGAAAAGGTACTTTTCCCGGCGCTGAATTACTCAGCGAAAATACCTAGTTGCTAATTCACATGCTAACAACTGGTAGGAGAGAGAACTATGTTAACTTTTTTGCCACACTTTTTTTTTGAGTTGTAACACTTAAATACTAATCTAATACCTCCAATCTAGTCCATAAGACTAAGTTTTAGGAAGAAACCTGTCTTGAAGCATACGTATATGTTTTGAAGCATAATTTTGGCTGAAAGTTGAGAATGACTCAAAAAAAAAAACACAAAAAAAACTCGGTCCGCCTCAAAATAGGTTTCTCTAGGAAAGCAGCGAAAAGATGTTTTACGTGGATGACGTGCCTCCCTAGCGGAGAAACCCAAGCCCACTGCATCCTCAATCCTCGACAACCATTACCTCCTCTTTTTTTCAAAATCTGCAACTTAAACCAGAAATTAGTTTTTTCTTATTCTTCTCTCCCTCTCAGACTCGGCTTCTGTTTTTCACTATTCTCTTTGTAAATCAGATTCGCTCCTCTGTAAATCAAATCACATCATCACCATTCACCAGCAGAAAACAATCAACATCATCACCAGAAGAAAACCAACAGCGTAAGGTGAGACTAAGAATCATTGTAATTAGTAATTACGAATTAGGGTTTTGTTTCTTATTTCAATTTTTCAATCAATAATTAACCAAAATCGTCAGATGACTGCAAAGATTGATTTTGGGTTGGCTTATTTCGATTGATTTTGGGTTGGCTTATTTCGATTTTGTTTCTTCTTCGCAGCAAGCTGTAATACCATGTTACTGAAGCCGCGGTATATGAAAACTGAAGTAGAAACTCCAAAGAGAATAAGAGGTACAAAACCCCTAAAACCTGTGCTCTGTCTTATGTTTAATTGAACTGTTTGATGTTGATGTTGAACTGTTTAATATTACCGTTCTATAGCCAAATTTAATGTAATTGAACTGTTTGATGTTGTATTGGAGTATAGTGCAGTTCTAAAATGAGTGCAAAACATATATAGTCTAACATGAAATCAAATAGGGTTTACCAGTTTCACAAATTACATGAATAAGATCCCAAAACATCCAAAAGTAAACTAGAACTTAAGAAGCTAATATTTCACCATGAGTAGCTAGAACCAACTGAAACATCAATCTACCACAGACAAGTTCTTTTTGTTATGATATTTCTTAACTTGGCATGTCCTACATTGCATCTTTCCTGTCATCCCATTCATGGCATAATCTAGGATTAGAAATAAGACTGTACTAGTTTTGTCATTGTTAGCGGTGGGGTTCTTATTTGTTTTACTTCCTCAACTGCATTAGATTTATCAAACTTGTCTTACACATTGCTAAGTAGTTAGAGTTTCTTATTCTGCTGTATTTTTAACTGTATTTGGCTAGTTGTTAGTTCTCACCTTTGTTTTCTTAACCTTTTAGTAAGTTGACATGGATTTGTGTCTTTTGGCCACAGGTTTGGACAACTTCTAGCTGTCGATCTTCGGAGTATCGAGCCAGCACCTTGGGCAGGTGCTTCATTAATCCCACCAATATTGTAAAGCTAATCCGTTAAGGTAAATTTCAATTTCAAGCATTAGGGATTATGCTGGCCTTTGCTTATTATTTGTCTGTTTGTTGTTATTGCAAATTTGCAATGTCTAGGGATTATGCTGGCCTAAAATGTGCAAGTAGTGAATTAAGTGTAGGAATGGAGGCAAGATCTTTAATGGGTGTGTTACGTGTGTACTTTGTGGATGAATTGAATGTTGTATATTTTGATTTTAATCTGTGAAGACTAAAATGACTGCACTGAATAAAGATAAAGCTGCTCAAGCAATGGACCTTGACAAATTGAACAATATTCTCAATGAATCTTTAGTTCTTCTTTCTTGTTAGTTGATTGAACTAGTTTTCATTTGTTTACAGATTGAACAATTGAATCTCAAACTTAAGTTGCAGGATAGTTTTTCGATTTATTTTGTTTGATTATTTTTTCTCATTCAGAATTGGTTAAAACCGTAGTAACCGGGAAAATAACCGAGCCGACTGGGATCGGTTTCAAACCGAACCGATCCATCAGCAGTTCGGTGGCAGTTGTGCCTAAAAACCACACCGACCGACCGTTGTGCACCCCTAGTTCTTTGGTTTACTCGGAAGTTCCATTCATGGCTGCTACGAGGAGCAGGACAAGCAGTTTCTCTCGGAATCAATCCACTTCACCTTTATCTCAGATACATGGAATCAAGCCTGGACCTAATGGAGTCACATATGTATCCTCTGGAATCCCAGACCTTGACAGTAAAAATCTCTCTTTTTCTCTTCTAACTAGAAATCTACTGTATATTCTTGTGTTGATTTTGACATTGAGTTGTTTAACTTTAATTTGTAGAGATTTTAGGAGGTGGGTTTCCATTAGGAAGTTTAGTAATGATAATGGAAGATGCAGAAGCACCACATCATTTATTATTATTAAGGAATTTCATGTCGCAAGGACTTGTACATAATCAACCGCTTCTTTATGCGAGTCCTTCCAAAGACCCAAGAGCTTTTCTTGGTACTTTACCTAGTCCCGTTTTGTCGAAAGACGAAAAAAGTCACAGCAGTATTGATCAAGAACAGGTGTTTATCTCTACTCTTTTCGTGATCTTGATTATGGGTTTTTGTTCAAATAACAATTTGATGGGTTTGGTTGAATTTAGGAGAAGGGTTTAAGGATTGCTTGGCAGTACAAGAAGTATTTTGGGGAGAATCAACAAAATTCCGATAGAAGTAAGTTGTTTTTCTGGTTAATTGAGTGTTAAGGCATGGACAGGTGTGGTGCATAGAAGGGGACTAAGGTTTATGTTTCTTTTGAGTGCCTAATGAGTTGTGTTTGTTCAGATGCAACTGAGTACTGCAACGAATTTGACTTGCGCAAACCACTCGAGAGGCATATATTGAATGCACAGCGAATTGAGTGTTTTAGTATCCAAGAGTCGCCAAGTCTTTCAGCTTTTCGTGATCGATGTTCTTCATTCGTAACTCAAACTTCAAGGTATGATAATTATAAAGAAGATATTTTTATTGCAGGAGTGCTGCCTTAGCTCCACAAGTGTAGGACAAACTAGTTATCTCTTAATTTTGGGTTCAAATTAAGCTTGTGCTTCTTATAAGTCGTGATTGTGATTCCTTTCTTGGTAGAGCATATAGAATATGGAAGTTTGTAACATCATGTAACACATGCATGAAATTTTTGATTACATTCATTCAACTGCAGATTTCACTGTTAGGCGGGAATTTGAGAACCCGACAATGACTGTGATATCCCACTTATTAAGTAGAGACACTCAGGGTATCTGACCCTTCTTCTAACTAACTTTTTTCTGCATACAGTAATGTATCCCATTGAGTAGAGACACTCAATTATATAGTCGATTTTTGCCATGGTTTTTTCTCCCAAAAGAGCAACTTAACAGAATCATGTTGTACCCATTAGGTCTCTTTTGTGATTCACAAGGTATCTGACCCTTCTTCTGGTTTAAAGTAGTCTTTTCAAACAGCTCAGGCAAACTCATGTTTAAACTCTGTTAATGTATGATTGTACCCCAAATTGTTTGTTTGATGCTGGCCACAGTGCAGTGCCTATTGTATTAACTTTAACACAGTTTTGATACAATGCTGTACTTGGTAGTATCACTTCATGGGGTACCATATTATGTCATGCAATTTACGCAAACTACTCTCAAACAGCTCAAAAGTAGAAGAAGAGCGACGCAATAACACAGCTTATAACTACCTCTTTTCTGTTTCAACCACATAAGGTCCTCAGATGATTGATATCAAATAGTCTACTGATAAAGGGAATACGTGGGCCTAGAATACCGCTCACATACATTCCCCTCATACCTACGTTTGCATGTGCTGCTAGCATACTCAAAGAATTTGTGCCCGCATGCTTTTCTATTTACTCTGGTCTGTTACTAGTCGGTATCTTTTCTTTCCCCAATAACTTGGTAGTTTAATATAGGATTAGAGCTGGCCAAGAGTTTCTCCTGATGTAGTTTTGAGCGGTAAATTTTTTATCAATCATATGTCATTAGTTTACTGAAACTTTCTCCATGTCTTTTCCAGGAATGATGGTGGAACTATAAGTCCAAGTCGAATTGCCATACAATCATTCTGTGCTCCACAGTGTTGCTATTCTGAGATGGTTAGTTGCGATAACGATATAAGCTCTTTCAAGTGTAATGCTATCTTATTTATTTGGTTGTATTAGTTTGGATAAATAAGGATTGGTTAAAATGTTTCGCATGTAAGTTAGGGGATTTCTTAGTTCCTTGGGGTGGAGTGGTGTCTGTGCCTCTAAACAAGTAATGTTTCTTTATTTTTTTCAAAATGCTAAATTAAAGATGTCTTCCCTTCATGTTAATGCAGTCCTCTGGCAGAAACCTGAGCAATATATTCTATCTGATTTTAACTTGCCTTTTTGGATCTTTTACGTAATTAACAGACATTATTTTTGATAGGATTGGGACATGCTCTCCTTTATTAGGTCTCTGAAAAGCATGGTACGGTCTTCAAATGCAGTTGCAGTGATTACTTTTCCGCCATCGCTTCTTTCATCTTCCTTCTCTAAGAGATGGCAGCATATGGCAGATACCTTGCTTGCAGTCAGAGCAATCCCAGGTTTGTTTCGACATTAGAATCTTTTTGTGTTTTATACTCGTCCTATCCTAAACTGAATCCACGATTTGGATTTATGCGAAACAGACGAGGACAAAGAGTTGGCGAAACTCCTGACTGGCTACCAGGATATGGTTGGTTTTCTTCATGTGCACAAAGTTGCCCAGATCAATACACAGGTACGCGAGAAATGTTGGACTTTTTTTAAAACTTGTTTCTTTCTTAATCTTTACCCACATAGGCGCTATTATGTTCTTATGAAAAATGGTATTAACTGCTTTTAGTTCTCAAGCTGCACCTTTGACCTTTGAATTCGTTTTGTTACACCATTTTTACTGTTATAGTTCATTAAAGAGATTTTCACCAAAATTTTGCTAGACATGAATTAGTTAGCACCCTTGCAGTCTTGTCTCCTACCAAATACTCTTGTATATGCCAGTTACCAGCATCGTTTTTAGTTTGGCGTTTTGTATAGCTGGGTCTAACTTTTCATACAGTTTTAGCGTATCAAACAGCTGTTATCAATCTCTCTGATCAAAAAAAAAAATATCTTCTAAATTTCACGCAGGTTCCTGTAATTCTCGAGGCAACAACATTCTCGATAAAGCTCCAACGGCGTAGATCTTTGGTCCTAGAGAGGCTAAACCAAGCCCCAGTTGACGGTTCAAGTGGTAGTTCACACGGTGTATCAGGCAGCTGCGGTGGTGGTTCAAAGTCATCCATCCTTGATTTTTAGTTCTATAATCTCAATGATGAAAACAAAAATTTGGGTGTTCAACCCCTGGCGATGTTTGGTTCAATATTTGGAGTGCACTGATTTTTGCAAAGGTAGTAATTCCTGCTCTTTTAACCAATTTTTTTTTTGGTGAAATTGAATAACTGCAGTATCATCAGTTTTCTTTTCTTGGTCCAAATAACTTATGAGCATCTTCTAACTACCCCATTTTTATAAACCCAGTAATCATAGAATCCCAGGACACAGTATCTTTCTCAGGCATTGAATCAAACATCTTCTTAGCAGAAACAATCCCAAGCTTCCCACACTTGGAATAAGTATCAATCAAAGAGTTTGGCACAAAAATATCATAATAGAAACCAAATTTCTCAATATGGGTGAACTTGACGAAGAAGAAGATGATTAGACCCCAGAACAACAAGCTTTCAACAGAATTGGGTTTGTATAATAATCAGGAAACAGAACATTCTCCTGCAAATCAAAGAAAGTAGAGAAAGCTGCTGGATACTGAGAATTATGAGCAAAAGCTCTCATAAGTGTTGTAAAGATGAACATTTGGTTCTTGGATTTGGTTAAAAATCTTAACATTTGATGACAAATTGAGTTTAGGTGCTGCAAATGGGTCTTGATGAAGATTTGCTTTCATGATTTGTGCTTGCATTTCTTTTAAATGCTTAATGTTTGAACATTTCTGAAGATCCATTAACGTTTGCTCAAACAATATTCTTGAGGACACCCATGTGGGTGCTCTGCAACTTGTTGAACACAGTATTTCATTGTAATCTTCTCAACATATGAATTGAGAATGAAGATGATAAGGTTACTTTTATATATGTATAACCAATATTGTCTAGGTTCCAGTTCTTAAACAAATTGGAGCGAGCCGGCTCGGAATCTACTAAACTGTAGCTCGACAGTGAAAAAACGAAAAAAGTTTCTATCTCGGTATAAACATTTTTACCGTACCATGATTTTTTATTGTGTTGATCCGACTCGTGTGGGTCTTACTGAAGTCATCTGGTTCATGTGGGTCTGACTGAAGTCATCATGATCTGGCGCAATGTATTTTTTTTTGAGTCAGATTTAAGGGTCATATGCAAGGTTTAAGTATGAATCGTTTTTAAATTTTAAGAAGCGAGAAGCGTCAGCTTCATGGTTGATGTTTGAAGCGCCCAAAAATAATAGCTTTATGGTTGATGTTTGAAGCGCCCAAAAATAATAACGGTTGCTTTAAGTTGGATGGAAAATGTAAATTTATAAGATATAACTAAGATATAAATCCATTTCTAGTCAAAAATGTAACTGTGGCTCGGTGGTTTAGACTCGAATAATCGAGTAGCAGGTGTTGGGTTCGAGTCCCGCCTTCGGACACTTTCACATCTTCTTGTTTTTCTATTAAAATATTTGGGCGGGAAAATGGTCATATGAGCTAAGAGTCTGATCTAGACGCCGAGTAGCAAAAAACAAACACTACTCCGATTTGGAATCTATAAATCAATTTATTTATTTTTTTCCGACTCAAGTAACTTGTCTCAATCTCTACTTGAAGCTCACTTGTTACACATGAAGTTATTATCCCAACAGGTCGAGTATGTGGACAAGGAGGGTAAAAGTTTTGTATAAAACTTCTGAATCCAGTGAGATATGTACTCAACGAGACAGATAAAAAATTATGTCCAACCCAAATACCTCCGAGTCAGACACCAACTCAGAGTCTCAGACATCAGAAAAATGAAAACCAATATGACTCGGTTCAAGTCAGATACTGAGTCAGGGGACCTGTCTTGCTAGATAAGCCCACATTGACATTTTATCATGCAGCCAAATGGACACTTGATAATCCCAAAGAAAAAACAAAAGAGGACAGTTGTACTTTCGGTGAATTCAAAGCTCTGCCTGCCATCGATGATTCTATTGATCTTAACTTCTTCAATTGCGGCCAAATTCTTGCAAAGGTTTCTAATTCCTGATGATTATTTCAATGAAACCTCCTCCTTCAATCCAATTCACTCAACAAGAAGAGGAAAAAGAAGCAACTTACATTATTTCTAGCATCTCAACATTGCTAGTTTTTCGTGTTTCCAGCAGGTTTGCAAAATCTTCCATCTGTGCTTTTCATTTCATTTTGGCATAATGATTTTGTGTGTTCGTATTTTGAAGTGCTTTAATTTGTAGGTGCAGCGCAGAACATCTCCAGTGCCGGCCTCCAAAGAGCAAGGTATGGGCGAAGTTGATACAAAACCATTTGAATCAGTCCAAGCTGCTCTTTCCTTGTTTTAGGAGAAATCTGTTCAAAGAAAACATCGATCAATCAGCACCGAGGTATGCAGGATCTGTAACAATTACTGAATTCAAGTAACAAAAGAGGCTACAGTGTATAACTAGGATGCTGAAATATGTATTTCAGCATTGCTGTTAGACATGTTCTGAGTTTGTCTGCTGCTATTGCAGGGAAAGCTGGATGCGGAGGAGAAAGATCTTGACCTTTTCTCAAGGATTTGGCCAACTACAAACTTCAAGTAGAGGTCAAAGACTCTGCTTACAAGCAAGCTCTTCTCAAGCTAGATATATACCAACAAGTCGTAGATGAAATTTCCCTCAAGCTGAATAATTCAGAGGCTGCAAGAGAGAAATACTATGAAGAATGTGCAGAAGCTAGAAGCTGTGCAAATGAGCTCGATTCCAGGATCAAGGAATTAACTGAGCAGTTGGGGGAAATTGAAAAGGCAAAAGAACAACTTCTAAGTGCACTTGAGAAATCGGAAGTCTCTGAAGAGGAGCTTGTAGCTGCACAAGCAGAATTTGAGGCTATTAAGGAATTAAAATTAGCTGCGACCACACATGCTGAACAAATGGAGTTTGCAAAGAACGTGGAGCTTTCAGAACGTATCAAGGAACTCAATGAAGCTGTTGTTCTCCTGAATGAGGCTGCAGTGGAAGCAGAAAGAGAGAAATTTATGATGTTAACAGATATGGATGATTTGGAGGATATGAGAAAACAAGTGGGAAGTATATATGAATTGGAGAATCAGATTGCGGCCAAGGCCTTGTTGATTGCTTCATTAAATTCAGAACTCGACGAAGTGAAAGAGTCTCACAATGCATCTTTGCAAGCTGCATCTGATTCTCTTAATGATGCAGACAAACTGAGACTGGAATTGGAGCTCTCAAAGGAAGTCAACACCGACAAAGAAATCAATGTGAATTCAATGGAAATGGAACTGAACCAGTTCAAGTCAGAACTAGAAAATGCAAATGGAGAAGTTATCCGTTTGAGTGGTGTCGTTGAAATGCTTACTGATGAGATAAACCATCTAAAAGGAGATATGGATGAGATTAGAGAACGAGAATCAGTAGCACAGGTTGAAATTGCAATGCTGAAATCAGAGACTCATAGTGGGAGATGGAAAATTGCTGAGGCAGGTGAAGCAAAAGCAAACGGCGTTGCCCAACAACTTGCAATAGAAGCTGAAGCAGCCAAGAAGGGAACTCGGAGACTAAAACAAGGGAACTCCTTTACTTTCAGTTCAAAATTTGATGACTTCTCTCAAGATCTACAAGTAACAACCCCCATACTCACGAAGTTGGTGAGTTTCACAGAAGAGGGGAGAGATGGGTTTGATCCTCAGATCATGATTTCAATGCTAGAGTATGAGTCCTTGATCAGGAGGGCTGAGAAAGCAGATCAAACTGCAATTTTCCCAACCCAAGTCCCACTGAATTTGATTGCATATGATGGAGATAGTGATATTTCCATGTTAAAGAAAGTGTTAGAAGCTTCAATGGCAGAAATAGAAAAACTGAAACAATTTTCAGAGAAGGCTGTGCACAGGGCAGAGATGGCCGAGAGAGCAAAGGAGGCGGTTGAGGACCAGGTGAGGAAATGGAGAGAGCAAAAGCAGAGAAGAAGGGTCGCATTGGCTTCATTCCGCAATGAACCTGTGCAGAAAGAAAGTAAACCAGCTAGAGTAGACAAGACTACGTCTATGTATGAGGCACTGCCATTAGGTAAGGTTCTGAACATGAAAGTCTAGCACCAGCTGAACAAATCTAGTATATCTCATGATATAAACATCAATCAAAATTCTCTGTGACAAATTCTAGTGAGTAGTGTATGTCATTTTAATAAACTCTGAGTAAGCCGACGCAAATTTGGTAACCATTTTCATACAAAAACAGTCGTTGGACCAAGAAATGTGCATACTTTCTCAGCTGGCCCAGGGATCATATGCCTCCAAGTGATAAGCCGATGCAAATTTGGTGACTTCCATGGAATTGGGTCAACCCATACACCAGAAAAACTAGTAACCCATACAGCGGACTTGAAAAACTAATGCAGCCATGTTGAAAACATTAGCAGCCTAAGGTGAACATAACAGCTTTTTCAAGTTACTTTTCCAAACAAAATGCCCCAAAAGTAAAACAGAAACTGTCCTTTTTGAGCATTTTCCAGAAGAAGGATACTAACATGCTTTTCCTGTGTCTTCTCTTCTCTCCGGAAACTTGTAGTTTTGCCTTCTGAAATGTGTGATTGTTTTTCTTTTAAGGGCTTATAAATAGTTACCATTATGAGTTTCACTCAATGCAGACAACAAAAACATATACTTCAAAGTTGTAAATGAGAGTTGCAGGGAACTGAACCAATATTAAGGGGCAGTCGACTCAAATATGGTTCAGTTTCCTCCAACATCTCACCTCCGACTTTCGTGAAAGAGAAGAAGCAAGAAGGATATCATTGATGTTAGTAAGCGAAAACAAGAGAGTGTTCATGAAATTGCAAGTGAGAGTTGAAGGAAGCTAAACCAGTTGCACACCGCTATAATGGGGGCAGTTGGGTTTAGTTTCCTCCAACATCTCATCTGCAATTTACATGTATGAAGCTAAAGAAGGATCCATGTCGGTGTCTGAAGTAAGAATCGGAGAAAACTAAATTAATTAAATATTCGGCATTTCAATTTAGTTTTCTCCAATATCTCACATCCAACATTTACTATAACAACAAATGCGAATAGTGTGAAAGCGGAAAAAGAAATGCGGGAGTCGTAAGTGACAGCTGAAGGAAATTGAACCATGCACAATGCTAATGCATACAGTTGGGTTCAATTTCCTCCAACATCTCATTTCCAACTTTCACATCTAAGATGATGGCAGTCTGTAAATGAGAAAATATGAGCATGTTGAATCCGTAAATGAGAGTTGAAGAAAATTGAACCAATCGCACCCTGATACAACATCTTATTAACAAATTTAACATCGAGAGAAGATAAAAACCTATTGAAGTCGTAGGTAAGAGTTAAAGGAATTTGGACCAATTTGCATAAAGCTCAAATGACTGCAATTGGGTCCAAAATTCTCAGTTATGTATACATACGGGAAAATGGATCCCAATCAAGATGCTCATATACAGAGATTTATCAACTGGATAAATGCTGGTGCCTTCTGTGAGATTTTTCAAAATACATAAATTTTATTCTTAAAGCCGTCTTTCCCTCTTGCTAACTTAATTGTGCAGCTTGTGCTTTATTCTTCATGTCGTTCTGCAACAAATTACATTATTTTGTCTAGGACCTTTTTATTCTTCAAGTAGTTCAGTTTGACAGAGTATGCTTTCAGTGTTTTCTGCTTCACTAGTCAATTTTGTGAATAAGTGCAAAATCATAGTTAAATACTTACAGTACTTATTTTGTTTCGTGCAGGTGTGTAGGCAACTGAGGGATGCGAATATTAGCGACTGTCAGATGAAAGCGGAAAACCACCAAGGGTTGTTGGGTGGTGGCCTTCGCTATGTTATCTTTATAGAGCACCATGATACTGCCTCTAAGAACTAAAGCCTGAAAGCAAGAGAAATCAAGGTGGATTCCAAACAGAGAAGGAATCCCAATTATACAGCCAATAGTTAAAGTTGCAAAACAAATCAGGATGGAATACATGAATCCAAGACAACTTAACTCTTTGAGATAGCATGCCAGTAGTTGTGAAGTTACCGCAGAAGACACGGTCATTTCACTCTTTCCATGTTGTCTACAGGAGAGCAGGCAACATATATCAATTTGTATTCTGTAAATCATGCTTCTTGTGTTGCTTAAAAACCCAAGAGAAGTTATTCTTTTCACATTTTCTTGTCTAAGATGCCAATCCCGTAGAGCATTTGGGACTTATGTGAAAAACTGAAAATTCTCTAAAATGCTCACTTAGTCCAAAACTGCTCTAAAATTCTTTGAAAAATCTTTTTTTTAGTGCTACCCTTTAGTTGTGAGTGCTTAAAATGCTCTACTAAAATGCTCCGTCCATTTTTCACATGTGAAAATTCAAGTGTATATTAGCAGTATTAAAACCACAGGTAATTCAAAATTCAAGTGTATATTAGCAGTATTAAAACCACAGGTAATTCATAACGGTAGCATTCTTCTGCAAGTGATCAACTCCTTCAGCAATATTCCAGGCCAACAGATAACTTCCAAAAATTAGCTGTCTATTTTTCAAAACATATTCTTTCTCGGCATTGTAGAATCTTTTTAAGAATTCTGAAGATGAAAAAGATGAGTATGGCAGAGAAGTATTTACTATTTAGGCGTACCCTTATTTCTAAATAGAAAGAAGACCCGTTCTTCCTCTAGTCTTGTTGATAACATGAAAACAAGACTTACAAAGTGGAACGGGAAGTTTATAAATCAAGCTGGAAGAACGATAATGGTAAAACATGTAATTAACACCATGTGGCCCATGCCCTCTCATAATGTGAGTTTTAAGATACCAGATGCTACGACTACGATTAAAGATATGGACAAGGTTCAGCGTACCTTTTGGTGGAATAAGCAGAATGGAAAGAGTCTGTACTATATTTCATAGCCGAGAGTTAGTAATAAGTAAGTGCATTTAATACTGTCTCTACTCTTATTGATGGCAATACTAGATCGTGGAAAGTTAACGTTATCCAGCACATCTTCTGCCAAGAGGATACGGATAGAACTTTGCAGATGGGACTACCTCAAGCAAAGTATGGACCTTGACCAGAAATGGTTCATTTACTATCAAGTCGGCATACAACAAAGCTAATATAATATTCAAGAACCATACTATACAAGCATGCATTTGTGAAATCCTTGCTCAAAAAGAATTTGAAACACAACCTACGCAATGAAGCAGAGAAAACATGCACAGATGAAGAAACATGCAGCTCCATAAGTTTTATTTCTAATATCCAGGAAAGAACCAGGGAGGACCCAAACACAATCCAGGCAGTTTTGCACAGGTTGTAATAAATAATGAAACAGATAGATAGTATATAAAAGAAAGAACTCAGAAAAGATGTAAACACAGATGCAAATAATTATAAACTTTTGAAACAAACAAAATAACAAACACCAGTGACAATAGCTGTGATCTTCTGTCTGAAACAAGCGCTCCAAAAGCAAAGTAGCATCTAGCTGACATTGACTAGATTTTCATCCTTGCTTCATCTATGCTATAAAATGAAAAGATAGCCATTAAACAAATACTTATACACCTACTACAGCAGTGAAATAATTAACTTGCAGATCTTGATACTGATCTTTTGCTACAAGTCAAGACACAAGCAGAATGTGCAGAACCCTTTGAAGGATATCAAATGTAAGCATGCGTTATAATATGAGAGAGAGCCTATTTCACAACAGAAATTGGAGAAAATTATCTACCAATCCTTTTCAAACACCATATTCCTGTCTTTGCTGTCTACTGCGATACTACCTTTCTTTCTCTTGCTAATGTTCAAATATTCTACCAATCCTTTTCAGACGCCATATTCCTGTCTTTGCTGTCTACTGCAATACTACCTTTCTTTCTCTTGCTAATGTTCATCTTCAGTTTTAAGACTGGGGACCAGGCAGTAAGTTTTCATTGTATACCAAGATGCTAAGGCTTATCTGGTCGGTGGACAATACAGTAGGAGAGTGTAAATTGTTATCTCCATTATGCCAAAATATCGTACTTAAATTTATAAGTGAGTGAAAAGCTTAGAATACTTAAGTACTCGTTTTACAATTTAATCTTTTACATGCTGATGTTTGATCACTGAAGAATGAAGACAACTTACTAGATGAGGCTCTTCTCAGGTATACCAAGAACGGAACAGTTCATTCTGGACAGATCCCATATGATCTCTTTTTAGATTTTGAAACTCCAGAAAATCAATTAAAATTTGTCACTGACCAACAAATATACTGTTACTTAGCCAAGAAAAATTCACTAAATTGTACTAATAATCACTAAATCGTACTAATAACGCATTCAAGAGATGAAATCCTAAACACGTGAATATATAGCGCGAATCAACCCCACACTCAACGTATAAGATGCCTCCAAAACAATATAATACACAAATCATATCAAATCATCACAAGGAGGTACCCTATTCGTGAATATTGGAGTTATATCTTGGTGTACACATCCACATGTTTAAAATCACATCACATAAATACATATCAATGAAGTACAAGATACTTTGATAAACGGATACTACCATTGAATCACAGGAGCAAAGAATGAAAACCTAAACCTTCCTATGTCTTTAGATAGAGTATTTATATAACAAGCAACCATATCATCTCTAGCAGTATTAGCATACCTTCCTTAAATAACCTCATGTGCAGTCTCAGTTCAACCAATATATTCAGCAAAAATGCCTCTTCAACATATTGACAACACAAGTACAATCGGAAACCAATAGACACTTCTTGAATTGCTGGGCATAACTAGTACTTTCTGAGATAGGGAGGGTGAGAAAACCTAGGTCAATGCTACCATGATAACTGTTTCTAATACTGCTAGTTGAGTTTAAAACCAAGATCTTAGGACAGTTTCCTACATCCTACTTAAGGTCAGATACGCAACATGAACACCTGGACTGGTATTCTCCGTTTCAAATGTGACCAAAGTTGCCATTCCCAGGTAACTTCACATCATAGGCATGGTCACCCATAAGAAGTATTGAATAGTAACTTTTTGACTTACGGGATATTTTAAAACTAGAACAATCAATAGAAAAAAAAAGTATTACAATGAACCTGCTATTAGCTAAAGCCACCTATGAAATTAAAAGACATGGAATTCATTGAAATTAATCTCTTGATACTGCAATTGAAACTAACAAATTGTTGAACCTGTAATGTCCTTGAGAAGTGCACATGCTTCAGCAACTGCTAATGCTACAGGCTTCAAACTAGCACGAATAATGAACAGTTAGCCTATTTTAGCTGCCCACAACCCATCCTCCTTAATCATATGATAGACAATCTACTAGTAATTTGTTTCCGTTCAAACGTATGACAGACAATCTACTAATTTGTTTCCCTTAAATTCTGATACATGCAAGGAAGGAAGGGTTATTATGAAATATAAACCACCAAACAGTTTTTCGAGCAAAACGGTATGCTATTGCAAGGAACAAACATCCTGCCCAAGTTTTCAACAATCAAAACCACCAGCTCGACTTTGTACAGTGACAATGTTAAAGACTATTCATTTTTACGCCTGATTTAAGAAAGAGTTCAATATTTACATAACCATATCTATGTGCAACAAAAACAAAAACTGCTGATAATGATGGATACATACCAAGCTGCAACTCTTCATAATCAGTTTTTTTTTTGTTTTATTTCCAGACCTGTGGTTATTCAGAAAAAACAAGGATCTACAAAGCTAATTGCTAATTGCCACGCAAAAGCTATTCTAATTCTACTATGACCATTATAAGGCAGACTTTAAAATACACATATGCACAAAACAGAAAATAAATCCATGTAAAGCTACATAACCATAAAAAAAAAACTCCTAGCCCTGTTTGACATAACAACACATTCATGAACTTGACATACTTGATATATTGTTATATTGCTAATTATTGGACTACGATTCAATAAAATTGAAAAAACATAGGAACAATGAGGCTTAAGATGAAGACAAGCCTGTTTGCCTTAAGAATGAATGAGGAGCATAAAAATAATTATTATTCTCCAAGGATCTTCCAAATGTTCCTCTTGAATAAGTTTTGTATTTTAAAACAGGAGGTTCCATGTGTTATTAGTGTTTTTCTTTCTATAGTATGACTCATTCTTTGAAAGGAAAACACTGAATAACATATGAAAACCTCTTCTTCTTTATCTTCTCCTGATTATCTGTCAATTCAATTTCAATTAAAAAAAAAAATTGTTTTGGAATGAAAATGAAAAAAAAAAAAAATTGAAAACCCAAACAAATGTTAAAAAGAAATTGACGATAGGAATTAGGAGGCTCAGATTCGCTTTTAATCAGACATGCAAGGATGTATCAAACTCATCCTCTCCTTTTGGCTGAGGACTGGTTGCCAAAATTGAAAGAGATTAAATCTAATTCGAAAATGACCTTCCTAGTTGCCTCGCCTTGGAGAGTTAGATTGATTCAACCTCTTTATCTGAGAATTCCTTTTTGAATCATCACTGCGATTTTTTTTTTTTGTTTTTTGATAGAGAGATAGACAGAGATAGATAGGGAGGAGGGTTGTTTGATTTACACAAGAGTTTAGAATTATCAGCTCTGATTTTTGAAGAAAAAATCAAGCAGATCTGAAGGAGAGGGGCAACAAACAAACCCTCAATGAAAAACTCCCACATCTCTCCTTCTGATGATGATCTGCACAGTGGAGCTTCATACTTGAACAAATGAAGAATGAAATGAGTATTGATGTGATGATAATTAGGGTTGGTGAAACCTAAGACCAGGACTAGTTTATTTATAGGGTTCAACTCTTTTCAGATACTTCCATTTTTGCCCATCAAGAGCATTTAAGTCCACCAGTTTATTGAGACTGGTCCTGCGTGCCAGGTTGAGAAAGCAAGCCGTGAACTCTTTTTAGACGGTGTCTTAGTCGAATCTCTTCATCAATGATTCGATGAAATATCTTGGATCTACGTCGAATTGTGTCTCAGAATTGTGTCTCAATCTAATGAATCTCATTCTGATGAGGGTAAAAAAATCTTTTCGGGGTGGTCTAGGAAAAAAGCTTCTTTATATTTTATTTTATCAATATTAATGCACTACATTTTTTCAAGACTTCTAAAAAAAAATCTGAAGTAAAATTTTTTTTTGATTGGTCCTGAACGGGCCGAGATCTATCTATATGATGTATATTATATATATAGGTACATACAGTAGACTCATAGTGACTGTTGGTTCATTCAACAATTGAATCAAATGAGCCCCGACGCCAAATCTTTCTATGGATTGCTTCTTTCGCCTCTTTCGCCGTCAAAGTGCCTATGGTACCAGTTCATATTTGGTCACCCGAAGCTCATGTAGAGGCACCTACGGCAGGATCCGTTATCTTGGCAGGAATTCTTTTAAAATTGGGAACCTACGGCTTTTCATCACGTAGTAAATCAACAAAGCCCAAGGTTATTTCTCTTTCCCTTCCAGAGAGTTTTCTTCTCCTACAGATGTCAGTTGCAGGCATGCGAGAAAAAGAAAGTTTTCTTCTTCGAAACACCTACAGATGTCGGTAGCGGATCAATTCCAACGAGCATTTCAAACAACTCTGAAGATGTCTGTCTAGGGGGAATCATTCAATCTCTATTTTAGGACAAATCTGAATCGATGGCTCTTCTCCACTAACCATAAAGATATAGGTACTCTCTATTTCATCTTCGGCGCCATTGCTGGGGGGCTTAAGACTCAAACTTGATCTCCCATTGCTATCAGGTGGGTTCCCTGGTTACCAGGATTATGGTATTCCCGCCTACAGAGTAAAGAGAAGCTAAGGATGATATACCAGCCTATTCAATCGGGATAGGTAATCTAAATATACTAAGAGCTCACCTATTATGGCTGGTCATCTTGGAACGAGTCTAGGCCCGATTTTTTCATCGTGAACGGTAGTGGTTTGCCGTTTTTGTAATAAAAACTGTGCAAGTTATAGGGTTTCTGCTTTATGGCTCTATTTACACAATTTTTAATTTAAAGCGGATAATAATTGCAAGTTAAAGGATTTTTGCTTTATGGTTATATTTACACAATTTTTAACTCAAAACGGATAATAATTGTCCGTTTATTTGATAAGTTATACAATTTTTAAGTAAAATCCTACTTATTTTCCTATGGACTCCCCTAAGTTACAAAGTCTTACGGTTTTGAATAAATTAATGGGCTCGCACTTTCTTACTGAAAGAAACTAACATGTGGTCATTTCAAATTTACCGTATCACAACATACAAGCTAGAACTGCATGCACATAAGAAATGGATGTTTATTTAATACTCCAGAATCATATCATACAAATGTACATCCATGAAATCCTTGTTCAAAAATAATTTGAAGCACAACATATACAGATGAAGAAACATGCACCTCTGGAAATTTTATTTCTAATATCCAAGTAAGAGTCAGGGGGGACCCAACACGTTTCAGGAAGTTTCGCACAATTGTCAACAAATAATGGAACATATTGTATACAAAAGAAAGGATTCGAAAAAGATGTAAATACAGAGACATAATTATAAAGTTTGAAACAAACCCCAGTGGAAGTACCTGTGACCTTATGTGACAGTTCCTTTGAAACAAGGGCTCCAAAAGCAAAGTAGCATCCAGTTGACACTGACTAGATCGTCATCCTTGTTTCCTCTATACTATAAAATGAAAAAACATCCATCAAACAAATACTTATATGCCTACTACAGCACTAAAACAATTAACTTTCAGATCCTGATACTGAGACACAACCAGAATGTGCAGAACCCATTTAAGGATATGAAATGTATATGAAAAAGCCTATTTCACAACAAAATTTGAACAAATATACTACCAATCTTTACCAAACTCCCCTAGATAGAATTCGCCTTCGTTGTATTCTATAATACTACCTTTCTTTCGTCAGAAGAGGACCAGACGATTAGTTTGCATTGTATACCAAGCCCAAATGCTAAGGTTTATCTGGTCGGTGGACAATATAGTTGGAGAGAGTGTAAATTGCTATTTTCATTTTGCAAAATTATTGTACTTCGAAAATTTAAAAGTGAGTGAAAATCTTAGAAAAGTTGAGTACTCTTTTTACAAATTAATCTTTTTCATGATGATGTTTGATCACTGCAGACAACCTAGATGATGCTCATTTCAGGTACACCAAGAATGAGACGGTTCATTCTAGATAGATCCCATATTATCTCTTCTCAAATTTTGAAACTCCAGAAGGAAACTTAAAATTTGTCAGCGACGAACAAATACTATTATTTAGTCCAAGAAAAATGAACTAAACTATAATAATAACGCATTCAAGAGATGAAATCTTAAATATATAGGGCGACTCAACCCCACACTAAATGAATAAGATGCCTCCTAAAATACTATAGAATCAACACAAGGAGGTATCTCATTCGTGAATATTTGAGTTATCTCTTGGTGTAAACATCCACCATTTTTAAAATCACATCACATAAATACATATCAGTAAAGTAAGTAAAAATACTTTGATAAGAAGATACTACAACTGAATCACAACATCAAAGAAAGAAAACATGCATACGACTTTAGCAAGAGTATTTATATAACTACCAATCATATCATCTCTAGCAATATTAATATACCTTCCTCAAATAACCTCATGCGCAATCTCAATTCAATCGATATATTTAGCAAAGATGTCTCTTTAACATATTTAGTCCTGCTTATATGTGTTTTTGTAGTTAGAATCTCAATATTCAAAAAGTGTTCATCAGAGACAATTCAACCCGTATCAAAAAGTGAGAGAGAAACTACATATGTAATTACAAATTTTACAAACCATTATACTATACCTCTTGATGTTTGATCTCAGAAGTTAACTCACTAAACGTATACCATGAACCGCACATTCATTCAATGATAAATACACCTTGTATCTCTTTCTCTTACGCCAATGATCAAATTATGCCAAGAAAAAATGCACTAAATTGTTTTAATAACGTGTTCAAGAGATGAAATCCTGTACAAGAAATTGTATATGCCCAATTAACCCCACACCCAATAGCTAACATACATCTTTCAATAATTTGACACACAAACATGTACAAAAGTGTATCAAACAGTGTAAGAAGGCATACTATTTTGATGAGTATTGAATTCATCTTTCACCATACGCATAATCGTGCTTAAGATCACATCCCATAAATACATATCAATAATATAAGTACAATTGAAAACTGATAATACACTTTTAGGAACAATTTTTGCACAAAATATCAAGTCGCGTAACCGGTACTTCCTGAGAAAGGGAAGGTGAGAAAACCTAGGGTCGATGAACATAACTATGCCTGGTTAGAAGTTGTGGCTTCAAATAAAAGGCTACATCAGTCAATTCTGATCTTAGTTAGACTTATCAAATGTAGGATTTGGTTATTCAAGTCTAACTAGAATCCTTGACAAGAAAACTAGTTAACTAACCGAAAGGGAAATCACGATGTGTTGATACGGTTCTTCATTGAATATTCTGATTGATCAATACTAGATGACTAGGTAGAACCAATCTTAACTTTGGTTGAGAGTTGAGGTATACCCTGTCACAATTTACCTATTTATATGGCTAGTTATAATTAGTTACAAGTTGGTTTGGAACATCAGAGACTCTTGGAACAGCAGGAGTCAGAAGTCGAGGTGTAACCGGTCACAAGTTGAATTGGGAAATTAGTTGTAACCGATCACAGGTTATATTGGAATGCTAGTTGTAACAGGTCACAAGTTGGTTTCGAATCCAAGGTATAACCGATGACAAGTTGATTTGGGAAGTTAGTTGTAATCGGTCACAAACTACCTTTGGGAAGCAAGTTATAACAGGTCACAAGCTACTTCGGGAAGCAAGGTGTAACCGGTGACAAGCTACTTTGTGGAACAAGGTGTAACCGATTACAACCTTTCTTGGGAATCATGTTATAATCGGTCACAATATACTTTGGAGTGATGGTTTAAATCAGTTCCATGAGAAAAACCAAGTTTCCATGATTCACATATTTCTTCATGATGTGTGTGAATTAGGGTTTATGGTTTGCCAAGATGAGAAGCTTCAAGAAGTCGACATTATTTGGACATGTGCACAACTCATATCATTAATTGTTCAGATATATTCCTTGATACTCAAAGTGATCCCAAACCGAAATAATTAAAGAGAAATTAATTATGATCTTTGATTTTATATGATTTCATTCGAGCAATAACTAGAGAAGGATTATTATTCAATGTGCTAGACTAATAATAAGTATTCTCTATGAGAGATTTTAGAACTATGGATCAACATTATTGGAAATAGGAAAACAAAATTTTGCACTTAATGCATATCTTGAGAATACTTTCGGTTTTGGAATTTCCTTCTTGTCCAAAACAACCTTGGTCTATGAAACTATCCTAAGATCCAGGAAAAATTCATGCGTGTTGTTTCTAGTGGAGTCATCTATCCTAAGAGGAAAGTACCCTAATTAGGCGAAATATCTTACAACTGATCGTTTAAAGACTTCTGTGGGATCAAGAAGCTTTATGAGTACCGTTGGTGGGAAAACTAGATACTGCATAGTTATATTAGTTTTTGATTATTGATTTGATTGACTAACGGTTGTTGTAACTTTGACTGCACCTAGTTTGATTATTCTTGAGATCCTTCTCTTCTGACATAAGGGTCACTCAAACTAGATCAAAGTATCAACGAGATCTTTAGAACAATTTGCGGATCTAAAGACATCTTGTGATAATCCATTTGCGATTGATCACAAGAGGATTCGAGTTTGTGTTGTGCAGGTTTAAGAAGGCAATTGAAGACGAAGAAGATTTTTCTTATTAGTTTTTGTATCTTTGTGAATCTGGTACACACATCTTGATCGGCTGGGATCCGACTTAGATTAGATTAATCTAATCATAATGTCGCATAGATCGTCAACTGTCATTTGGTGGCATTCTTCAGTGTCTGAATCTAATAGTTGTTAGATCAGAATCTAAGTTACTGATTTGGATAGATCTTACCCAACAAAAGAGTTTATTACGATAAACGGAAGAGCCTTTATCGAAACTCATATTGTCTTAATCATTGAATAGAGTTGTTACCAAACAGATTTTCTTCCTTTATTGTTTGGAATACGATCCAAAGGAGTTGTGATTCACGTGTGTGACTCTCGAAGTCGAAGGCGTAGGGATACTGAGGAAACTAACTAGATATGGGTAGTCTGATTGGTCTCAACTATACGAAGTTGGCTTATGTTCTTTGTATAACGGCTTAATTCTGAGAGTATTCAAAATTGTACAAGGTCCCGGGGTTTTTCTGCATTTGCGGTTTCATCGTTAATAAAATTCTTATGTCGTGTTATTTACTTACTTCCGAATTAATTTTTTTTGATTATAACTACGTAATAATACTTTGTGCGTTAATCATATTCACTTGATATTTGATCATATAGTGTTTTGGTTTAATACTATCCGTATTATCAAGTGAATACTTTGTTGTTGTATTGTCTAGATTTAATATCCATAAACTATCACACGAAGTGAGTCCCATAGTTGTCGCATTGTCTTGACTTTGTCTATAGACGATCACACTTGATATAGGACTTTTAGGTTGATAAATAAAATATTGTGGTGTATTGTACCCTCATCTTTTTAAAAGAGTTATTCAAGAGTGTCTATTTAGTGAACTTCAGATGGAGAAGGGTTGTTTTTTATTTGCATTATTTTTAGAGCATTGCTTGGTCGAACTCTCAAGTGTTTCTATCTCAAGCTTGTTTGTCAAGTTTATTTGATCAAAACTATAGTCTTGATATCTAGTCTATCTATAGGAGTTTCAGACTAGGATAGATTGTATAGTTGAGCTTTAGACGTCACAGAGCTCACAACTGAAGACGAAGATCTACTGAAGAACTCTGTGGAACTCCTTCAACAAAAGGTATGTGGAGACTAAACTTATCTATCACTTAGAAGTATATTCTATTATATTCTTTCTCCTATTGAGAAAAAGTCATATAACTATATAGACTTTCGTATTATACACATTTGATATTTTGAGCTGAGTTTAACTCGCTTATCTATTTCTCGAAATATGTGTTGGTAGCTTTTTGTCTTAGCTACATTTATCATGATTCTTAAAATGTTTGGTTGGAAAAAATTTATTTGTTGGAAACTAGATTATATGTCAAAATATGATCATGTGGAAATTTCCTTGAAACATCTTATATGATTTGTGTGAGATAATCATTTGATGTCGACTTGGAAAGTTTCCTATTGATCATTCAATCACTTGAAAATTGCTTATTAGCTAATGGTTTGTGTGAGCGGCCATTGCCATCTTCTAAGAATGTTTCAATGATTGGAATGGGAGTTTAGAACTAAAACCCATGTCTGGAAAACACCACAGTATGCGTACTTAGTATACAAACTGTGTTGGTATGATTCGGTCTGAAAACCAAGTTTGCATACCCGTATGCGAACGGTTTTAAGTATTAAAGTTCGGGAACCAAGTTTGCATACCCTTTTGCGAATGGTTCTACCTGAGTTAGGTCCGCAACAATAGTTTACGTACCTGTTTGCAAACAGTTGGTCAAGACCAAAGTCTGGAATTTAAGTATGCATACCCGTTTCCCAACTTGAGTGGTTCAAGTTCTAAAATCGGCAAAGTATGTGTTTCATACTCATGAACAAATACATTATATATTAAGGAAAGCAATCTTTGAAAACTGTGGCTTAAATGTTCATGAATTGATTCTTCTGAATCAATCCGATCTTGCTTCGATTTGTTCACATACTTTTCTACAAGATAGTGAACAATAGAAAAAATCTATGAGGAACACAACTATATTCATTTGATTATCATTCATGATTGATTGATCATCATAGTTTATGTAGATGTGTTAGATAAATAAGGTTTAGACAAAAGTTTCATATGGCTAACTTTGGTTAACTATTATTGAGCCAACTCAATATACAGGTTTAGGTACGGTTACTCATATCTTAGTGAAAGTATATTTTATTTGTGTGTGACAAGCTAAGACCATCTAACGGTGGAGAGATATTGCTTTGGTTTCAAGAAAACTTAGCTTGTATCTTAAATTAGATATTCATCTAACTGTGAACATGAAATGCTTTGTTTTTAAGCTAACTAAGCAAACCCTGATTTCAAAGGCCATATAAAAGAGAACTATGGAAACTAAGAAACCTAATACCCACACCTCCTGTGTGATACTAGTTGCGATTAAATTTGATTCTCCTTTAACCTTGGTTTTTACTAAAACCATTATGGGTTAATGACTTAAAGACTTTATCGGGATTCTAAATCCATATCCAACTATTTTCTCTGCAGTTACGTATTCTGATCTTACTTCTTCTATCGTATTTAGTACTATCATTTCTAAGATTTGCTCGAGATTTATCTTCGATAGGTGAGATATAAAAAGTAATCACAAAACTCCTTGTCTCTATTATGATTCAACAAATTGATAAGAGAGACAAGCTGAGATATGATCACAAATGAATGAAACCCTACCAAACACCTACTGTCTCACCCCTGCTAGAACAACCTCTCTTTTCTATTTCATTTCTTTCCTTCACAGGATTATAACTTAAGCCTATATAGTGTGGCTTTACAAAAACCCTAAACTGTGTGGATGATATACTCCCATCCTCACCGTCCACACAGATAGCTTCTTAACTAATTAAAACGGCTACAAGACATTAATTAAACTAATTAACTAATCATTCCCTAATTAATTATGTAACCCTAACCATGCAGATTAATACACCCATTCTAGGGCCCGGGGCTAGCTAGTTACATGACAGTTTCATTCTTTGTGATTCCACAATAACTTGTTCTACTACCATATAGTTAAGTTATTACGAGGTGACTGATATTTCTAGGTTGTTCTTCGGGAATATAAGACCGGATTATCAATTGGTTCATGTGCACCTTTATTTATCATAAGACGGAAAAAAACTTCATAGGTATTTATGTGGGAGACATATTTATCTATCAGAATAGACTTTTCTGTGAGAGACAAATTAGTTTATAAGTCTTCGACTTTGGGTCGTAGCAACTCTTAGTTGTGGGTGAGATCGGCTAAGGGAATCAAGTGCGTGGAGTTCTGCTTGGATTCAGAGGTGTAAGAAACGCGATTGTACCTTAATCAATGAGATATTGTTTAGTGATCAACTACATTCCAGTCGAAAGTTAATAATGTAATATGCTAATGTCTGTAGCGGCTAAATACAATGTAGTGTTCAATCTGAACTAGGTCCCGGGGTTTTTCTGCATTTGTGGTTTCCTCGTTAACAAAATTTCTGGTGTCTATGTTATTTTTTTTGCATTATGTTTTTTTATATAATTGAAATATAACAGATTATGCGTAGTTCAATCAATTGGTATATACGACCATGTTTGTTGGATAGGAATTGATTGACACTTAAATGTTGGTCTTTGGTACCATCCAATTTATTTCTCATATCAGTCAGGCTCACATATTTTTATTTGTTCGATTGCAGATTGTATTGGGAATTGAGATATAACTCTTGGATACTTTTCCCTGATTGAGTCTAACTATCTAGATGATTCTCTTGGAATTGTATTGGAGTTGTCCATCCAGACTTCCGAACTAAATATTGGGTGTTGTTGTTAGACCCCTCTGCTTTTTCAATTGGTATTAGATCCGGCAAACACACTAATACCTCATAAGTCTGTGTTTGTAGCAATCTGACTCTATGAACATAAGTGTTATCTCTATAAACGTACCACCAATCTTCGATGGCTGGAATTACTTATGGTGGAAAATTGTTATGTGTGCCTTTCTCCAAGCGCGTGATTTTCAATTATGGGTTCGTGTTGTAAATGACTATGATCCTCCGTTAGTTATTGTGGGCAACGTAACTGTACCAAAGGATATTGGTGAGTATGATCATGTCGAGATTCTCGCTGCAAAGCAAAATTCTGATATATTATGCAATTATCCATGCCATTACCCCAAATCTTCAGCACCATTCGACTACGTGCACTAAGTTTAAAGATGCTTGGGATATCTTAGAAGTTGTATTTGAAGGGAATACCTTTGGTAAAGAAGCTAGGATTTAAAACCTAAATTCTGATTGGTAAAACCTTCGTATGGATGATGAAGAGTCATTTATGAGTTTAATCACAAATTTTCTGAAATTGTAAATGCATCTTTTGCATTGGGTAAAACTATTCCTGAAAAGGACATTGCGATGAAAATTCTCAGATTGTTACCATCCAAATACGATTCTAAGAAACATGCCATCATTGAGGGAAATAACCTTGATACACTTTCCAAGAATACTCTTGTTGTAAGGTTAAAGATCTTTGATCATGAGCATACATCCAAATCTGGAAAGGATATTGCTTTTAAAGCACAAAAGAACACTAAACTACTTGATAAAAGTAAAAGTGTTGGCAACTCGGTGGATGATCTGATTGAAACTAAATCATCAGATGAAGATTTTGACAACTCAGTTTATCTGATCACAAGACACATTAGATATCTTCTATTAAAGAGGAGTAAACGATTTACCGGAGACAAACCCAGATCATCAGTTAAACTTCACGATCGTGTTCCTCCTAAAAACAGAAATACTGTCGATTCTGATGATGAGGATATGCCACAGTGCTTCAAGTGTAAAGGTTTTGGTCATTTTTCTAATGAATGTCCAAATTGTAGAAAATACACTGGAAACAAAGGTCTTGTTGTAACTCTTGATGAAAAGTCTGATCACTATGAAGACGAAAAACCAAGTGTAGCACTCTTTTGTGAAAATATCACTTTTGATGATTGTAGCAATACTCATGTCAATTTTGTTATTCTTTTTAGAGAAACTTCTTCAATAGCCTTGGAAGATGAAATTGATTTTACTATGTCTAACAATAAATGTTTATCACAGGTTTCAAGTACTTCATTTTTCCTAGAAGTATGTTCAGCTACGATACCTGAACCTTCTTCCACGTTGACATGTTCTTATTGTACTTTAAATGGTAATGAACTCTTTAAATGTTTTGAAGTACAAACATAAAGTAATATATGTCAACAAACTACAACGGACAAAAAATCGTTTAGCAAACAAGCTCAAAATTTCTCTAAAGTCAAATCCATCTAAGGTATGTAAATTTAACTCATCTCTGAAGAAGTTAATTACTAAAGAAAAAGTTAGACCTTTGCAGAAAATAACTAGGTATAAACGATCTATGAAACATGGTAGTGAGATTTCCGTACATGAATTACATGGTGGACAAATTATTGTTCACCCCAACACAGTCTAATTATGTCGATGGCGCGTCTTGCCTTTTTTGCACGATTTCAAGAGACAACAGTGTTTGCACAATCGGGATTTAGGAAAAGAATATATAATGTTCATTGTATTTTGTTTTCTTTTTCTAGATTTTGTTTGATCTTTTCATATCTTCATACGAACTTTCCGTGTTCACCAAAACATATTCTGATATCTATGCAAATCCTAAAGTAATAAACAAATCGAGAAATACGTTTTATAGATGGGTAAGCTATTAGGGATCGGTCCGACAATAGATCCCCAAGTAAGGGGTCAGTCCTGCTATAGATTCCTGGAGCAGTCCTAGTATAAATCATTTTTTAAGGGATTGGTCATAGAATAGATCCTTTGATTCCTTTTAAATTCGAAACAAGTTTTACAAGTCAGTTTCCTTAAACTCGTCTAATTAAACATAGTTTTCTAGGCATGGAATCAACCCAAAGATCAACACATTAAACTAGTAACGAATTATCAAATAGTGTTTCGTCTTAATTACGAAGCTCAAAAGATAAATATTATACTTCGTAACCCAATAAACCAAAGTTGTATGAAACACCTAGTATATACCACCTTGACACTTTGATCATAACTTAATGATCAATTCACCAACACCAGAGATATATAATGTACTTCATATGTTATGTTTTCAATATAAACGACTTTAAGGAACATAGATACAAATGGGAACAAGTCAAGTATGTATTACTAACCTCAAATAAATGGATGATGTGTACGTTTATGTGTATACGTCTTCAGGTTCTCCACATTTCTAATGTTCCTAATCTAACTAACGAAGTTGACTCTAGTAGTCTAATCAAGAAGCTTCGAGTTTGGAGATAAAATTTAACAACCAAACTTGACATACTAACTCTTGGTGGGTTCAACCGATCAATGTAAAATTTGATCTTTGGTATTCGTTTCCTTAACCTTAAATTTATTTCTTTATTTATTTTTATCTAGAAAGTTATTTTTCGTTTTTTTTAACATGGGAGAAACAATTACCATGGAAGATCGTACTGAACTTGGAAAAGATTTAACAGAACAATTTGATAACAAAATTGATAATCTTACCAAGCTTCTAAAGAAACATTTAAAAATTGAAGATGAGAAAACTCTGATGAAGATAAGGAGTCATCACATACACAAACCAATTCCAAGGAAAAGAATAAGTCTTATTTTGTTCAATCACATTTATCACATTTATCACATATAATATGTAGTATAACTTCCTTATGTGCAAAATTGTATATATTATATCATATACATAATCGCTTCAAATCTTTTAATTTGATGGGATAATTTACATGAGAAGGGATATTTTATTTTTTAAAAATATATCGTGTCAAAACTGTTAAAAAACTGAATGAATAGTGAGAATTATGAAATACACGGTGAGATAATCAGTGTAAAGAAAAATTATATATTTGGGGGCCCTAGACGGTCGCCTAGGTATCTTATGCATCTGGTACGGTCCTGGATGGTTTCCTTGTACATCCTAAAAAATAGCTCTGCTGGTAATGTGAATCCATTGAGAACAACACCCACAAATGTGAGATAAAAAATTGAATATAAATTTTTTGTTTGATTTTTCATCTATGAGCCTGTCATCATTATCATTAATGGCCAGAAAAAGAGCTTAAGATGTTAACAGCACAACTGAGTTCAGTGAGTATGAATTTTTTCTTAATATAGGCGAAAATCGCATCAAATGCATAATGTATTACTGGATAGGATATCGATGAAAGAAGAAGGAAACTAAAACAGGGACAAGCATGACCACCCTGCACTTTCTATCCAAAAGGAGAACCATTTTAAATTCCCACCGCCAGATGATATAGAGTTGATGAAGAAGTCGCACTGCGGTATAGCTTATAGCTAAAAGGATAACATGGAAGAACAAAAACATGTTAAGCTTGTTGTTGTATTAAACCCATTGTTTCTTCTATTTTCCAAAGAAAAAATATAAGTGCTTGTAGATGTAGTGTTCACTTTAAAAAACATAAAGTGAGATTTATATGAAAAAAAATATCAACACTTTATCATAATATAATGGTGCCTTGATACAACACTATCACTTATCAATATCAACAATCAAAATCAAGATAATCAACAATCAAAATTATCTCGCAGTTCTTTAGTACTTCACTAACCAACCAACTTTTCTTTACGCTGCTTTAATAATAAATAAATAATATAAAATCTAAATGCCATTTTCAATTACTTGACCTAAATTATTAAGTTTCAATAATTAATTGAATGATGCAAAATTAATTATCTTGATAACTAAGAGCTTTGCTTTAAACAGCATGTAATAATTATCTAAAATCTGAAAATCATTTTACGTTACTCGAATGGAATTATTAATTAAGCTTCAATAACTAACTGACAGGGATATTAATCTTCTAAAAGTTAGGTTCAAAGTCTAAAATTCTTAGTCCTTCAATAACTAATTGACGGGAACATTAATCTTATAAAAGTTAATTTCTAAGTGTCCTTTGATAATTAAGGTACCTCATCTTCGAAACCGTAGAGAAATTTTTATTTCTCTTGCACTTTCACTATTCACTGGCCACGATTTTGCAAAACAACTTAGCCACACTTGGACTTAAAATGTCAAGATACCAAGTACACCACAATATTTTCGATATCAACTTATATGACACACCCTTGCATGATCTAATACAGATAGAGGCTGTCAAAAAAATAACAATCACAAGGTGTACACTTGGTATGTAGAATAGGTAACGAAACCAAACCTAACTATAGGTATCAAACCCAGTGTTTGATTAATGTACAAGTGAAGTTACTTTATCATTACTAAAACGATAATTATAATGTAGAAATTAAAGTAAAAGCACACAATAAGATTTTATTAACAAGGAAACTGCAAATGCAGAAAAACCCCGGGATCTAGTCAACTTATGAATACTCTCAGAATTAAGCTGCTATACAAAGACTACTACCAACTTCGTATAGTTGAGAACAAGTAAACTAACTCCAAGTTACCTATAATAGAAAATCTATAAATTAATGTTGTTTGGACAACCAAAATTTATTATATGAATTAACCGATAAATTAATTTATTATTAACTTGTAGATAAATTTATTATCAAATAATTATTTTCTAAATATTATATAATATTAAAATTTTCAAAGCATCCTTTAATATTCCACTTGGCTTTATTATTCATTGTATATCAACTAAGTACCCAATTTATAAAGCCCTTCAATATCCCATTTTATTACCACATTGAATAATTTCTTGCATATATGTGAGAAAACAACACCAGAAATACTTACGATGTTAAGAAAAATTAGAGATGAAATTCACTATGATATTGATACTAGTAAAAAAAAAAGATACTTGAATCATTTAAAGAATTTTTTTATAAATCATTAATGTATTGAATACATATGCAATGAATTATTACTTTATATTTCACATGGGTCTACATAGGTAATCAAACATGTATTATTTTATAATTTTAGCGAATTATTAATTTGGCACGTTGTTCCCGACACAGGATCGGCTGAAAATATTATTCTAAGAGAGTTTATTAAATTACAGAGTATTAATCAATGGAGTTTCTACTATAGTTCCTTCAGCATCTCTGCGCCTACTACCAATCTGGTCGCACGTAAATCCTAATATAGAGTCCACTATCTCAAGTTGCTTCACCCATTGTGAAGACTTCAAGCACACAAATCCTTTGGATCGTACTCCTAAATAGTAAATGACTAATTTATATTCGGTAATCGCTCTAAATCTCAAGAACTAAATCAGAGATATATGTTGAGCTAAACAAAAATGCTCTTCCTTTTGAACTAATAAACTCCTTTGTTAGGTTTAGATCAACCAAGATCTAGATGATCAAGATAGTCAGATATAAGTTCATAACCTATCAGGTTCAGATTCTGAAGAGAACCACCAAATGGTAGATCATCGATCTATATAACAAGATATAATATGTGTATCAAAGATAAACAAATCTATGGCGGAATAAGTGTGGGCACGAAATAAATCACAAAAATCAGAAACCAATAAGAAATCTTCGTGCGTTCGAATCTTCAGTCTTCAATGTACCTGCACAAACAAACTTAATTGCCTTGTGATCAATCATGAACATAACGAAGTATGTTAACAATAGATGAGTACAAGCTATCGTCAGATCTAAAGACAGAACTGAACTTTGTCTATCCTTGATCTAGTTTGAGCGACCTTATGTCAAAAGAGAAAGATCACAAGAATAACCAAATTAGGTGAATATCAAGGTTCAATATATGTTAATCAATCAAATCAATAATCGAAAACTAAAATAGAAATATTATTCTAGTTTCCCATTAATATTACTATTTAGGCGCTTCTTGGTCCCACAGAAGACTTTATTAAGAGATTTTTCCTAATTAGGTTACTCTCCTCTCCAAAATAGTATTACAAGTAATACTATTAGTTGGCTATCACTCTGATTGCAAAATGAAGTGCGAGTGTTAGGATAAGTTTGTAAGATAAACAAACTTCACTATTTATAGACCAAGATAGTTTGGACACCAAGGAATTTCCATAACCGAAAATATCAGAAGATATGCAATTAATAAACACCAATTTTTGGTTTTGTCGAATTCCAACCAATATCCAACTAATATGCTGAAATCCCTCATGGATGACAACTCAATATTATATAGTATACAAGTATACTTTATTAGTATATCTTCCATAAATATGTTTTACTTAGTGGGAAAATAAAACATATAAATTCGAAAACCCTAATTAAAAGGTTCTCAAAAATTTCGTTTCGGGATCTCACCTTTGACCATCTAGGAATATCTATGAACAATGAAAGAATAAGAATTTAGCATGTCTTCAAATTACTCACTATGTCGACATCCTGAATTTTCCTTAATAACAACTCATATTCTGATATTCACACAAACCCTAGTTATTGGGACCGGTCATGCAAGATATCCTCAATATGAATCGGTCCTTCTATAGATCCCCAAGGAAGGGACCGGTAGGAATCAGACCACCAATCCCATTGATTCCTTTCAACTAAGAAACAAGTTTGAAAACTTTGCTTTCTTAATCTCATGGAGTTAAACATAGTTTTCTAGGCACGTAATCAACCTAAAGTTCATTACACAATCTAGTAACAAGTTACAATGATAATGTCTATTGAAAATACAAAGTTCTAAAGATAGAAGTTATACTTCGTAATTTCAAGATACCAAAGTTGTGTACAACTTGTATGTTCTTCCTTGACACTTTGATTATTAAGAAATGATCAAGTCTCTATTTCCATTCACTACAACATGAGGACCTTACCAGGGACAAAGGCCATTCTCACTAAAGTTTTAGGCTCAAATACCCTCGAGCATATACATAAAAGTATATATACCGTCAAATGAATTGTTCCATAGAGTGATTTTAGTAGACTAAATCAAAAATGCGTTTTGGTATCTAAATTTGGCAACTGACTTGACATACCAACGCCAGTGATTTCAACCAAGTAATGCTATAACAATGACATTAAAGGGTGTCCAACCATTTAAATCATCAAGGATTTTAGTTTTTTCTTCTATACTAGAACTCGGCTAAGATGAATACTATCCATGATTCCTTCAAAGGATAAGCATGCTTAAAAAAATATCAAAAGATAAGCTTGTAATTTCCTTTTTTATTTTCGTAGTGACATGTCAACTATGATGTGGAATCATCATAGATAAACAATTTGGTCTATAAATACACGTTCTAGTGATTTTTTTACGAACTAAAAAATAAGTGAATAAAAAGTCTACATTTCCTCCATAAACTAGTCATTAGATATCATTTGATTTCGCCTATTTATTACTAGACGTGACTGCGGTATTAATAGATCTTCTATAAATTTGGCGTGAGTTGATAAATTGGCACCAATACGTTATTAGCATGAACCATCAGATCTATAAACTCTTAAATCAAGAATCACTCACTTTATTCTAAAAAAATCTCTCGTATTAAAAGTTACAACGCAAGAAAAAAATACTTTCATATAATTAAGTATTCTAAATATAACTATCTATTACAATAACAATGGAGTCAACAAATCTCTAATATGGGAACCACCATTTCTCTTGCTTTAGAAGCAAGATAAGGAAAAAACCCCAAAATCCAACTCCAAATCCCAAGAAAACAATAGTACACAACAGAAATATTTCTTTTACATCTTATTTATCTACTTCATTCACAGGATTAACATCATAGGTTTTAGCATTATGATCATCCTTTCAAACTTTCTCAGTTAGAAATCCACATAATAAATCATTCCCGAAAAAAGCTGAACCATCCAAACTCAACGTATCAAAGTGAGATCCTCTTGGAATCATTCCAGTCAGCTTATTGTGAGATAAGTTTATAAACCCAATATTGTCCATTGTTGCTAGAGATTGTCGAATATGTCCAGACAGTCTATTAAAACTTAAATCTAAAGACTCTAAGGAAGTTATGTTGCCTAACGTCTTTGGGATATCACCATAAAATTGATTATGGGACAATCAAGTGAAGCGAGCTTTTTCCATGAACCTATCTCTTTCTGAATGTTTCCTTCAAGAAAGTTACACGATAAATCGATTATTGTGTTGTAATCATATAATGTCTCAATTTGTACCATGATCCCTTTGGTTATAGATTCAATATGATCATCACTAGCATATTTGTAAGAATGATTTATCAAGTTTCCTATTTTTTTGGGAATATGACCGGAGAGATTATTTAGTGATAAGTCTAACCATTGAAGTTTTTTCAAATGAATAATACCTTCAGGAATTGACCCATTAAATTTGTTGGACGTTAACGAAAGGATCTGAAGGTCAGAGTTTGAACCAAGACTAGTTGGTATCCTACCTCCAAATTTATTATTCTCTAAGTTGAGAGTTATTAAACTTGGACTCAACTTATCCGAAAGTTCCTCATAAAACATATTTTCGTTTGTGCGTACAAACGTTAAACTGGAACAATTCGCGAATGTTTTCGGTAATTTCCCGTAAAATAATTAAACTGCACATCTATTCCAATAAGCTGACCACCAAGACATAAATTGTCTGGTAAATTTCCTGAAAGTACGTTCACTCTTACACTAAAATACTTATACTTAGAATGCAGACCTAGAATTTAGGGAAGTTCACCTGATAAATTATTTTGACCTAACTGAATAGTAGTAAGTAATGGAAGCAAAACAATACTCGTCGGTATTTCTCCTCTTAACTCATTACTCCAAAGACTAATTTCTTCAATATTCATGCATTCAGTTTCTTTCGGAATTTCACCAGACAACTTATTATCAGATAAATCCAAATATTTTAATTTCTTTAACAAAAACAAATTCTCTGGAATTTTCCCTCTCAAATGGTTTCCCCCAAGATTCAGATGAATTAGATTTGGAAAACTCCCGATCCATTCCGGAAGCTTTCCTGTCAAATTGTTCCCTGCAAGATCCAAATGAATTAGATTTGGAAAACTCACAATCCAATCAAGAATTTCTCCAAATAAGTTTGCTCCTTCCATTGAAAAATTCTTAAACTTTATCAATTTACCATATTCATTTGGAATTTTTGATGGAAAAAATTGATTATAAGACATCGAAAGAGTTTCGAGATTCGATAAGCTTCCAACTGAAGAAGGGATATCATCCGAGAAACTATTCTGTTTCAGAACAAGTACCCGAAGATCCAAAATCCTATCAAAATTATTAAGAATTTTACTGTCAAACATATTGATGGAAAGATCTAGATACTGAAGCTTCGAACAATTGAAGATAAAAACAGGGAAACCCCCAGGAATATAAGTCACAGAAGAATCAATTTTGATTAAACTTTTCAACTCACAAATGAATTCTGAAATCTTATCTATGTAATACACATATCTAAATAGAAGTCCGGAAACATTACCATCAGAGTCACACTGTATACCTTTCCAATTGCATTGTCTGGAATTTTTAGATTTCCATGATTCTAATGAATCGGGATTTCCAAATTATTTTTTAGGTCTTAGAAGAATACTCAGTTCTTCCTCAACTTCTTTAATTTCGAGCGAGTTTACCAAGAGAAATAATAGAGAAACAATGAAAATGTGATGGAAAATGGTTCCTTTAGAATTTAAGTGGATTTGCTTTGACATCCTTGAGAAGATTGAATTATGATCTTACTAATTCCAAAGTTCGTTCAATTATATAAACACGAAATTGGTTAAAAAGACCAAAATCAATAATTCATGGGTGAAAAGGACAGTTAGATTTTGATACTGTTTAAATGGACAAAAATGTAAAAATAACTAGGATGTAAACAATTTCATCCTACCTATTTTCAAATATTTTTTCTTATTTTTAATTTACATCAGGATACATCCAATTTCATCGTTGCTATTTTTTAAGTTTAAGTCAGGATGAATCTAGTTTCATCATTCTATTTTTTTGTGTCCATTTCACCCAAATTAATTTTTACTCGTCCATTTGAACCATGTTTTAAAAATAGTTAAACAAACGACCCATTTTCCGTAATATAAACAGATTGAAGTCCGTCGAGTGACTTGAATTTGCAACCTAAACTGGGGTATGCCCCGTTGATAAACAAACCGTTACATGGATAAGGGCACACTACTTCAAAATATACAAATTCTTTCTCTCTTTGATAGAGTTGGACGCATACAATATTCAAAACGACCAAAAGAAAAAACATTGTACACGTCCAAAATCCTTTATCATTTTATGTTAAATTGAATGATAGTTGCCTACACTAAATCAATTTAGGCCAAGTATTCGCTGATGTTTGTTGAAAGTGGTTCAACTCAACATAAAACAATTCAACAATACTTTCTTGTACAACAACATTATAATGACGTCCATATAACACTTTGTTTGTTGAAATTAGGTACGAAAACTTAACAAAAAATCTAAAATTAACTGCTGATTTGTTTGTTCATCAAACCCCTTCTACTTTCTCCCTTTTCTTCTCTAGTTCCCAATGAAGTAAGCTCATCTCCATCTCTACTAAGTTAATAACACTCTACTTTTATCAGTTATATAATTCTCATTTTTAGAACATACCTGCATATCACATTACGAGAGCATTGTTCAGAGATAACATAACACGGTGGTAATGGCGTCCATGAAGATGAGAATGGTGAAAGCCGTGATGATTATAGTTGTCTTAGGGGTTCTCTCCGAACTAGGTTCATGCAAAGTTGTGCAATTCATATTTGGAGACTCCCTCTCTGATGTTGGAAACAATAAGAAACTTCAAAAGAGTTTGGCGACTGCGAATTTACCATGGTATGGGATCGATTTCGGCGATGGAATGCCCAACGGAAGGTTTTGTAACGGTCGTACTGTTGCGGATATAATAGGTGATCACATAGGTGTGCCAAGGGCACCAGCATTTCTGGATCCAGCTTTAAATGAGGAGATGATACTTGAAAATGGTGTCAATTTTGCCTCTGGTGGGGGTGGGATTTTGAATGAAACTGGCAGCTATTTTGTAAGTTTGTTCTATCTCTTAGTTTAATTTTGTACTACTCCTGCGTTTCAGTAAGAGTGATATTTCCATTTATTTTATTTTTTCCTTTCATTTTTGCCTGTTTTGTAATACTATCATTGATCTCTTGAACTAGATACAAAAATTTTGCCTCTACAAGCAAATTGAGCTGTTTAAAGGAACACAAGAGCTAATACGAAGGAAAATCGGAGCCACAAAAGCGGCCAAGTTCTTCGAGGAATCCAATTACGTCGTTGCACTAGGAAGCAACGACTTCATCAACAACTACTTGCAACCAGTGATGGGTGATTCATGGAAATATACAGACAGTACTTTTATTGATTACTTGATGGAAACACTAGAGAGCCAACTCAAGGTAAGAAATTGAAAAGTCATTATTCAAATAGTGGTAACTAGGAAATTCAACATATCGTTTCAGGGAAAGTGATATTTTCACTTTTTTTTTTTTTTTCAATTTGGCTAAAGGTATCATTTTTCCTGAAACGGAGTGAGTATGATTTTTTAGTTCAATTTCTTCTGCTTTTCTTTACCTATCCGGACTTGGAATACGTTATGACTAACACTGATCGCATTATACCAAAAATGCAGCTGCTGCATAGCCTTGGTGCACGCAAATTGGTTGTATTTGGTCTTGGCCCTATGGGTTGTATACCTCTCCAACGTGTCTTAAGCTCATCAGGAGGGTGCCAGGTGCGAACAAACAACTTAGCGCTCAGCTTCAACAAAGCTTCAGGCAAGCTCGTTAGCGATTTGTCAAAAAGCCTACCAAATGCTACTTACCAATTTGGTGATGCCTACGATGTTGTTGCAGACGTAATTGCCAATCCAAACAAATACGGTACGTAGAAACTAGAAAGACATATCTACTAGCTCATAACACTGCAAGGCATGATATCTTACACTTAGCTTTGCGTTCTACCAGGATTCAATAACTCGGATTCTCCGTGTTGTTCATTCGGAAGCATTCGACCAGCTCTTACTTGCGTCCCTCTATCGACATTGTGCGCAGACAGAAGCTCCTATGTGTTCTGGGATGAATATCACCCTAGTGACAGAGCTAATGAAATGATTGCCAAAGAAATCATTAGAAAGCTTGGGTATCTGTATACCAATTCAACTTCAGTTGGAAGCCCTTCACCTTCTCCGGTTGAAGCTCCTGCTAAACCTACACCTGAAGCTCCACGTAAAGCTCCCGCACCGAAAGCTACGAATACGGTTCCAGCTAAAGCTCCAACCAAAGCTACACCTGAAGCTCCATCTGAGGCTCCATCTTCTGATGATTAATTAGATCACGAATGTAATGTTTTATTTTGTCGATCGGTGTCGTTTTCATCGATTTTTCTCCAATTTTTATGACCTTTTTCTTTTCTTTTCGCCTATCAGTATTTATATTGCTCGCTATTTACACTGATATCTTTGCTATTACAGTGTTAAAAATTGCCAATGCTATATGACCAGTTTTCGTCTGACAGTTTTCCTGGTACCCTGTCCTTTCTAGCCAGTAGTTTTTTTTTTGTTGTTGTTGTAGAACTGCAATTTTGAGACCTTGACCATTAGCTGCATCATCTAAACAATATCGAGAGAAACTGGACTGGCTGCAGGTACACTTTCATGCCTAGTTCACCAATGTAGCTCATAGAAAAATCATTAGCTGGCTAGGGTCTGTCCCCAACTTCCAGTCGCTTTTGATTTGCTGATTTCTTGCTGCATATGCATTATATAAAGGATGCCGCGACCCAATTTGGTGATATCTTGCTAGAATGCCACTGTGTCCCGACCTAAGCATAAGCAAGGATGTGCATTTATTTATTTTCACTTTACTATTATTGAAAAAAGTGAACACCAAACTGCTCCAGCCTCCATGTATACACTGAATATGGGCTTCATAAATTATGGAAATGTGGGCTTCACAAATTGTTGAAATGATGCACACATATACATGGAAGATACTTGTTTGGTAACAATGTCGACATGGGGATCCTTTGCACATCAAGAAGATATTCTAGCAATATTTTGGAGACATGAACACCCTAGAAGTAAAATCTTGGGTAATTTAGTAAATCCCGGAAGTTATTTACTAAACCCTAGTTTTTTTACCGAGTATATATATATGCTTGATGGTGGGCAGTGCATGATGAAGAAAAACCTTTGGAAATCTTAAAATCCTCGCATGAATCAGAATCCTGATAAGAAGTGTTATATTGGAATACCAATACCTTGGTGATTGCATAGGAGAAACACATCCGTGGGAGCTTACCTATGATTATGGTTACACCACACTACCATGTTTGTGACCCTAATAGTAAGTCAGCTCCTCCACACGTGTTTTCATTCCTTGTTGAGAAGATAGATGTCGTTAGACAATCTTCTTTAGGTTTTTGAATTTGTTACAAAATTTGACTTCACTTTCTCTAATTCATTATCTCAGAACAACCACTGAGATATTTAAAGACTTTTAACTGTTACAGAATTGACCGGTACACAACGTACACAAAACAACCACCTGACAGTTACCTTACACGCTTAACTCACACAAGTTCTCATACACATTCCACACACTCAATTCACACAGTTACAATACACCCATTTTACCTGACAGTAACTTTGATATTCTAACACCACCACCACCACCCCCCCCCCCCCGCAAATCAGGGTTGGAGAAACCAATGACACTGAGCTTGAGTCGCATAGTAGAGAAACGAGCTATGAGAGTGCCTTAGTGAAAACATCAGCAATTTGGTCTTGCGCAGACAGGAAACGAACATCCAATGCCTTTGCAGCTACAAGTTCATGCACATAATGAAAAGCAATTTCAATATGCTTCATTCTATTGTGAAAAACAGATTAGCTGTAAGGTATGTAGCTCCCATGTTGTCACACCACAAAACTGGGACTCTAGGCATAGAAAAGCGCAATCAGTAAGAGAGATTGAACCCACACAATCTCAGATGTTGCATCAGCTAAAGCACGGTACTCAGCCTCTGTGTTTGATCTAGAACAGTTTTCTTTTTCTAGAGCACCAAGAAATCAAATTGGGACCCAGAAAAATAGCCATACCACCAGTGGATCTTCTATCTGACATGTCACCAGCGCAGTCAGCATCTGAGTAGGCCTGTAATTACAGTGCTGAAGCTCTCTTAAATTGCAGACCAAAGGAGATTGTGCCATTCAAGTATCTTAAAGTTCTCTTTACAGCTGACTAGTGTGCATTAGTGGGATTTTGCATATGTTAACAAGCTTTGTTAACTGCAAATGCAATATCAGGTCTAGTGACTGTTGCATATTATAGAGCACCCACAGTGCTTCTATAGAGAACATGATCCTCAAAAGGAGTAGTATCATCATCAGATTTAGATGGTAAAATTGGAGTAGATGTTGGTTTTGCAGCTTTCATTTTGGTCTTGAGAAGCAAATTAGTAATGTACTGCTCTTGAGATAGTAAGATACCTACTGAGTTTTGAGTTGCCTGAATTCCCAAGAAAAAGTGAAGAGATCCCAAATCTTTGATAGAAAATTCTTGACCTAGAACAACAATAAGAGTGTCAATGTCCTTTGAAGAACTGTCGGTGACAAAAATATCATCAACATAAATGAGAATGTACAGTGCAGAATTGGGTGTGACCCTGTAAAAGAGAGAATTATCTTTCTTGGAAGGTAGAAAACCATGAGAACACAAGAACTTGCTTAATCTCTCAAACCAAGCTCTTGGAGCTTGTTTTAGACCATATAGGGACCTCTAAAGTTTACACACATGGTTTGAAATTTTTTTATCTGCATATCCAGGTGGTTGAACCATAAAAACCTCCTCATTTAAATGCCCATGCAAGAATGCATTCTTGACATCCAATTGTCTCACTTCCCAGTGCTTGTAGATAGAAATAGATAGAATGATCCTGACAGTGGTAGGTTTAACCACTGGACTGAAAGTATCTTGATAGTCAATTCACTCCACTTGATTGTATCCTTTATCCACTAGTCTGGCTTTATATCTTTCTACGGAACCATCTGCCCTTCTCTTGATTCTAAAAATCCACTTACAACCTATGACATTTGTACCATCAGGAGCAAGAACTAACCTCCAAGTGTCATTTTGAAGTAAAGCTGTAATTTCATCATCCATTGCAGCTCTCCATTTTGGATCCTTGCAAGCCTCAGTATAGCAAGTAGGAACAGTTATATCCTCGCACACACTTTAAACTTCAGAAGCAAACACTCTTGGTTTAGGTTTAGAAATACCCATTTTACCTCTTGTCTGCATTGGATGAGCATTAGTGACAGATGGAGAGGTAGCAGTAGATGGTGTAGTGGAATCTTGCACTGGAGTAGAGTCACTTGATGAAATATGAACTTCATTAGAAAAATGTAGTGGTGGAGATGCAGTAGCACTCACAGGGATAACAAATGGTGTGATAGAAACTGATGTAGAAGTACCAGAAGAATTAAACAATGAAGCATATGGAAATAAATTGTCATCAAATTTGACATCTCTAGAAATAATTATCTTGTTGGTACTTGGATCGAAACACCTGTAGCCTTTATGCATAATGATGTATCCAAGAAAAATACATTGAACTGATCTTGGTTCTAATTTGTGATGATTAAAATGTCTTAAGGATGGATAACAAGCAGAACCAAATGTGTGTAAGAACTGATAATCGGGCTTCACATTGAACAAACATTATAGAGGTGATAATTCATCCAAATTTGGTGTTAGTAGTCTGTTAATTAAATAATTTGCAGTTTCAAATGCATACGACCAAAAAGATATAGGCAAGGAAGCATGGTGTAATAGGGCTAAACCAGTTTCTACAATATGTCTGTGCTTTCTTTCAGCTGTCCCATTTTGAGCATGAGCATGAGGACAAGAAACTCTATGTCCTATGCCACAATAATCCAAATAAGTAGACACATTTCTTTATTCACCACTCCAATCAGATAGAATGAACTTGATCCTTCTATTAAGTTGATTTTCAACAAGATTTTTGAATTTAACAAAAGTTGCAAGTACTTCAGTTTTGTAAGATAGAGGATACAACCAGGTGAACCTACTGAAAGAATCTATGAAAGAGATATAGTATTTATAACCATTGATGGAACACAATGAAGATACCCAGACATCTGAATAAACTATATCTAAAGGACCATAGACATTATTAGAACTTATACCGGTAGGATAAGGCAGTGCATGACTTTTAGCTGTCTGACAGGAGGAGCAAAGTGTGGAAGTCAAATGCTTGTCAATAACTTCATTCACTGAGGAGAGAACATGCTTGAGGGTTTGATATGCAGGATGACCAAGTTTATTATGCCATTGAGATGAAGAAGATACCCCAGATGATAGAGCTTGCTTGAGCTGAGTGGTAATGAACTCCATATGATATAAACCATCTCTAACAGGTCCATGAAGTAGAACTTTGTGGGTGACCAAATCCTTGATAAGAAATTTGTCAGAATAGAATTCAAAATAGTAGTTATTCTCTTTAGTAAACTGAAGAACTGATATTAAATTCTTGGTTATAGATGGGACATGAAGGACATTGGAAATGGTAAATTTAACAGAGTCATGTTGCAAAGTAGAAGAACCAGTATGGGTAATATGCAAACCTGATCCATTACCAACTCTGACTTGATAAGTGACTTGGTATTCAGAGTGAAGGTTGAGATTAGACAAATCAGAAGTTATGTGGTGTTAGTGGATCCTGAATCAGGTATCCAACTAGAAGAAGAAGAAGAAGATGCAAATTCATCATTGTAAGCTGCAAATGCTTCTGGTTCAGGACACCAATAATCATCATACACTTCACCGTATGAATCATTGCAAGTATAATAAGCTTGCATAGAATAGTCACTTGGTACATATCTATACTTGCATTCTGGAGCTAGGTGACCAAGTTGCTTGCATAGCTGACATTTCACATAATAGTTGTATCTTAGAGGATAAAAGTTAGAGTCGTCATGTCTACCACCTCTACCTCCATTTCTTCCTCCTATAAAACCTCCTTTGAAGTTACCACCATTTCTATTTCCTCTAAAACCAGAATTACCAGCTCTGCCAAAGTTACCACGATTTGGAGGACGTGACCAATTTGGATTATAAGAAGTATTTGAGTAATGTAGGTAATCATTTTGTGGATATGTATTGTGTGAATAAACATTAGAGATAGTGTATTGGTGATCGAAAGAATTAGGTCCCGAGGTAGACATGTGTTGCTGAGTAAAATTGGCAGAAGCAGTGTTGAGATCTAGTTTTGACTCGGCATTAACTCTAGCTTCTTCTGTCAATAGTAAACCTAAGAGCTCAGATGAAGTAACCAAATTGTCATTTTTCAATTGTTGAGTACAAATTGAAGTTTTAAAGGCATTGAACTCAGAAGGTAAACCATGTAAGATATGAATTACTAAATCTTCATCAGAAATAGTTCGATCTATTTGAGCTAACTGATGAGAAATTGAACGAGCTCTATTGAAGTATACTTGTATTGAATCCGAATTTTTCTTTCATCCGAACTTTTCTTTAATCCAATTAGGTCAGTTTTTAGTTGTAAGAGACGAGATTTAGTAGTAGAGCTATAATTTTGTTCTAAAAGATTCCAGATCTCATGAGAAAAAATGCAATCTATAACCTGTGAATGAATTTCCTCTGTGCAAGCAGAAAATAACCATGATAAAAGAGAAGAGTCTTGATTTACCAAATACTCATATGCTGGATTAAAGACAAATTCATTCTCAGGATCAGTATCAACAAAATCAGAAGTACTTACAATAGCAATACCAGCTGTGGATGTTCGAAGAAGATATTTTGCAGGACAATGAAAAGAACCATCCACAAAGCGAAGAAGGTTGTAACTACGTAGTAGCGGAGCAATCTGAGATTTCCATAAAAGATAATTAGTAGCAGACAATTTTGATAGAGGTTTGAAGGTTAACGGTATGTGTTTATCATATTTTGCCATTGAAGATGAATTTGAAAGGCTTAATTTGAGATTTCTGTGAAGAAGACGGTATCTGATACCATGTTAAGAAGATAGATATCGTTAGACAATCTTCTTTAGGTTTTTGAATTTGTTACAGAATTCGATTTCACTTTCTCTAATTGATTATCTCAGAACAACCGCTGAGATATTTAATGACTTTTAACTATTACAGGATTGGCCGGTACACAACATACACAAAACAACCACCTGACAATTACCTTACACGCTTAACTCACACAAGTTCTCATACACATTTCACACACTCAATTAACACAGTTACAATATTCCCATTTTACCTGACAATAACTCTGATATTCTAACATTCCCGACGAATCAAATATCCTGGAGATCGCATATATAGGAGAAACACATCTGCAGGAGCTTACCTATGATTATGGTTACACCACACTACCATGTTTGTGACCGTAATCGTACGTCAGCTCCTCCACATATGTTTTCATTCCCGACAACAAAAGGATCAGCAAATAACATATCTGTGATCAACAAAATTCTTCACAAGAGGTGTGTATGTGATCGCAATTTTGAACGTTGTTTCAGCTGTATCTTTTCTGATTTATCGAGTAATTGTTTGCGATCAATTCTAATTTGTAGTCAGCAGTCAGCTCAATTATTGACCATTAGTGGTTGGTCATGTTGCTCATCCATGTCATAGTTACTTTGTATTCTTCTTTGGATTTACATGGTGGTTAGTTTTTAGTATGAGTCAGATCTGACTCAGAAAACAAACACATTGAATCAGATCCAAATGACTTGGGTGATTATTTCAGTCTAATTTTTGAAGAAACACATCCAGAAAATAAACAAGAAAAAAAACATGATGCTAGTTTGTTCAACAAACTGCCCAGTTAATAGTAGTGTGAATTAAGAAAACTAACAAAGAAAACTTGCCGTTTATGAACTAACATGGAGCTGAAGTAAGCCATGAGCTGAATTAAGACATTACATGTATTAGCTTCTACCTTACTCAACAAAAACATGTATTACAGGTCAACGGGTCCATTTTCTTCCTCCATATAATAACCTAAGAATATAATGCACGTCCAAATTGACATATCAATTTGTTCTGCTGCCTTTGGATACAAAACTAGATTAAACTTACAATCTCACTAATTAAAAAAGAAGAAGAAAAGATTATCAAATCTGACAGTAGTATCAAGTCAATACCGAAATCAGAAATAAGGCCTCTCAAAAGGTGCTTAGACAAGGACCCCTAACCTAACACTTAACTTGGTAACCAAAAACTTCAACCTGTGAGGACTACAATGGAGGTGCATTCAGTTTGGCATACTTATTTCTTAGGCGTGTTTGGAACTTCCTTGCTCTTGTTTTAGCAGCCCTCAGTTTTTGTTGGCAGAGTTACACTTGGCATTTTCCATCTTCTATTTTGCAATTTTCGCTCAAAACGTTTCTTCTCGTCTTCATACTGTAACATAAACAAAACAATTTATAAATGAAACACAGATGCACAAATTAACTTCTGCTTGCACCAAAACAACCCCACAGCCAACTTATTCATGAACAAAAATAAACGAAATCAGAGATACCCAAATAACAAAACCTATGCTGCTATTACAAACCCCATTTCCGAGTCAGTCATGTTTGTACCATGTATAAAATACACGACATGGCCGCAAATCAATACAAGGAGCCATGCAAGGAAGGTTAATGCCAGGAGTTATGCATGGCAGATTAATTCCAGGAGGCTTCATACAAGGGAAATAAATACAATCTATGTTTACCTCGTAATGAGGGGAAGAGCCTAATTCAGAATTGTATAAATTGAGGGAATATAATCTTGATAGGGGGGAGGCGAATACAGAAAAAATCCCATGTAATTCTATTATCAATAAAAAATCACTCCCTAAGAGAAATTCGTTTGTGGATGTGGTCAAATTCTGCCGAACCACGTTAAATTTGTGTCTCTCATCTTTATTTTTGTTTCATGTTTTTAACCCTGTTTTCATCAATAACACCAAAATCATCGTGTTTAGTGCCCGGAAATATTTCTAGGTGCAAATATTGGCACCGACTAAGAGGAGATAGCGAAAGAAGCGTGCTTTCCCATATAACATAAGTACGGCAAAAACTTAGAAGTTGTGTCCGTGAAGAAGATGTTCGTGGTCTTCAACAGCAGACTGGTGGCATCGGTTCGAAGTTAAGGAAAAAAACAACAACAGAGCTTTCAGATAGCAGATCTTGTGGTAACTCCGAGCAAGTCCTGCCAAAAGAAAGATGGGAACTTGAAATAGCTCCGACAAAATTGGCGTTCAACTGGAGTATTTTCCTTGTCCTTGTTCCTAATTAATGGTGGAAGGTGAAACACACACGTAGAAACCTCGTGGACCGAAGCTTCACCAAAAAATCTCATTCTAATAACGTTCCCACAACTACAAAGAAGATACTGTCGTCCGCCATCAAGAGCCTTTGATCCAATATTCCATTAAATATTTGGGGTCATGCTATTAATTACAGTAGTAACCCTGCTAGAGTCGTGATCAATCTCATTCGGTACCACGTCATCTGACAGCTCAGCCAACAAAGGCCACCCACCGGTTGACACATCAGCACTGAATTCCATGTCATGTACCTGATCCAGTCAGCAATGTCTCGTCAGCATCAGGTGCCACGTCAGCAGCATTCAATCAGCGCCCATTTGAATGTGAAATTTTCTGCCACGTCAGCATCCAGTTTTCTGCCATGTCCGCTATATTGTCCAGTCAGCAGTTCCAATCAGCGTATTGATAGACACATTTTTGTGTCTACGTTGTCCTTAATTTCATGTATTGTTGGTACTCGATTTTTGTACTTATTATGGTATTTTATGTGTTTTTAGGTATTTTTGGAAATAAATATTCTTGGAAAAATCGGCTCGAAAAATCGTCTAAAGCACCGGAAGGAACGTGTTATTCAGACTCTCACTTGTGGATAAGGGGCGCCCAAATGATAAGGGGTACCCAAAGGATATTTGCACCCAATCAGCTGATCAGAGACACCCCTCATGGAATCTTCTATTCGCACCCCAGGACCGGATAGGGGGCACCCATCTTCTTCTTCACGGGAAAGATATTTGGCGGGAAAAGAAATCTCAACTGTGTGAGATTCTGGTCATGATATTATGGAGATATTTGTGTCTTTAAGACATGATAATCTTCTTACCATGACAGTAAAATTTTGTACGTGTCTTGAATGGAAGGAAATCGTATACTTTTGGATATTTTCGAAAATAGGGAAGGAATTATTCACGGAATTAATTGAAGATATTCTAGTCATTATTTGGCTCAATTAAATGAGAAGATTTGGATATACCATACAACTCAGAAGACGTGTGAAAATGGAGAGGAAATATTCCCGTGAAATACTTTCATTAACTGCAAAGATCTTTTGGAGCAATTGAGATGATTGTCGACCTAAGATTGGCTTCACAGTATAAATAAGAGTGTCTTGGGTATCAGTGAGGCGATGGAGAGTTTGGGGATCGTTTAGAGCAAACCCGGTTTAATCATTATTTTCTCCCATTTCATCACTTGTAAACACTTTTGAGCAATGAAAAATTATTCTGAGTGTGTTTCCAATATGCAGAGCTAAACCCAATCCTTGGGGCTATGGAGGAACCCGTTGTTTCGATAAAAGTGATATATTTTTATTAATTAATTACAACGACTCTATTATGATTTTTGCATTGAACTAAAAATTGTTTATATGATTTTGATTAGTTAGGTGTATTTTCTCTTGATAGAATATGCTTGCTTTAGGATTTTGATATTCTATGCTTGGATTAACATCTATTCTTTTGGAAATCTACATGTCTAGGCAATACTATTAGAATCAATCTGAATGTTGAGTTGCATAATTATTGTTTTATTAAATCACTAATATCAACCAGTGGTGGAATCCTAGTCCTATTCTATCCATAATTTTCACAACATCTTTTTAATTTAGTTCGCTATTTTTATTTATTAAAAAAAAATCTAAAATTCCGCTTTCACAAGTCTTGAACGAATCATACTACTACAACAACTTTGAAAACACATCAAATTTTTGGCGCCGCCGACGCGGACTTGTCTTTAGGCTAGAGTTGTTAGATTTTTTTTTTATTTATTCTTTTTTACGTTTTTGGGTTTTTGTCTTTTTCTTTCAGATTTTAGAATTTGGAGCGAAAGAAAATTTTGCCAAAGCTTTTGGTGAATACTTAAAGATTGGAGTAAAAGGCAAAGCGAAAGGAGCGAAAGAAGAAGATTTTTTTTTTTTATAAAAAGAAGAGAGAAATAAAAAGACATCTTTATTTTTGTAGATTTTTTTAGACTTTTTTTAAGATTTTTTTTTTTATAAAAAGAAGAGAGAAAAAAAAAGACATTTTTATTTTTGTAGATTTTTTTTAGACTTTTTTTTTCTTTTGCACTTTATAATTTTGGACTTTGGACTTTAAATTTTGGGACATTATTTTTAAACCCTACGCAAGGGTAGTTTAAATATAAACTGTTTGGAGAGAAGGACGGTGATTACGATATCACCTCGGCCCCTCGGGTTCGTACATGACATAGGAGTCGTGGCCCAAGTCGACTACAAAGGTTCATCCCCCGTCTGGTATGGGAGGTAAGTTTTTCGAAACACTCGCGAATCCCCTGTCAGCGAGTTACTGTCTTCCTTCGTATGCATATATGTTGAGGACTTGAAAACGACTGCTTTAATTTCTTAGTAAAGGGAAAGGACTGGCCATACAAGATAAGGGTTCGGATTTCATCACCGTTCTCTTCTTGCCCGCCTTAGGAAAACGACACCAAACGCGAACTTAAGCCTAAAATTTTGACTAGAACGAGACCGATAGGGTAACGAGCTTAACAGGAAAGTCATTCAAAAGATATTGATTACTCTTTTAAGCATACTTCGAAGTTCTTGACGGTTACTGTAAGTTGAATGCGTGACTGCGCCGCCTTGTAATACCGGTGAGGCCTTGGGTATCAAAGCTCCACCGAGCTTACCTCGTCTCTATTCAACTTACTTTAACTCGGATTGATTCCATAGGAGTTTGCTTACATTGTAACGAATTCCCGTTCGAATGATTAGAAGCTGGTCTAGAAACAATCTAGTTGGAGCCATCATGCTTTTTGTTTGCTAGAAATCAGTAGGTTTGCTGTGGTGGAGTTAGCCTTGTTTGTGTTTGCATAAAACATCCCTTCCTTTTTACGACTTTTCTTTTTGATTTTGTTTTTCTAGTGCATTCCGAAGTTTTTAAACGGGCTTGAAAAAGAAACACTCTAGGTCGTTTGATTAGTGAAAAACCTAGTAGTCCTTCTTGTGAAGACGGTGAGCTCGAAGACTCTTCTTTTGAGAGCCCCGTTTTTGGAAACTTCAGTTTTGAGAATCTGTCTCTTTGTGAGGAAAGTACCCCTAGTACTCCTAGTCCTTTGGTAGTGCCAGAAATGGAAACTTTGAAAGCTTTGATAAACCCAACTAGGACCTCTCGTCCGTCTTGTATCAAGTTAGCTGAAACCGAGGCAAATTATGAACTGAAACCTGGGACTTTACAGATGCTCCCAATGTTTTTAGGGAAGGAGAATGAGAACCCCTATTTTCATGTTAGGGAATTTGAGGAAGTTTGTAGTACTCTGAAAATTAAAAACCTAAGTGATGATGCGTTGAAACTTAGGTTATTCCCCTTTTCCTTAAAAGATAAAGCCAAATCTTGGTTGTATAGTTTGGATTCTGAGTCAATTGAAACCTATGACCAACTTACTTCTGCCTTTATACATAAGTTTTTCCCAAGGCATAAAACATCGTCTATTAGGACACAAATATGTACTTTTGCCCAACAAGAGGGAGAATCTTTATATAGGTACTTAGAAAGGTTCAATGACTTGATATCTCAATGTCCTCATCATGGTTTGGAGAAGGTTAGGTTAGTTCAGATCCTCTATAAGGGTTTAGATTATTCAACAACAACCATGGTTGAGTCCTTATGCACAGGTGGGTTTGAGAATAAAACTGTTGATGAAGCGATGACATTTTTGAATGAAATCGCCGATAAGACCCAACAATGGGAAAATAGTAAGGAACCCTAGAAAACAATTCTTCTAAGTAGAGGAAATGTTAATAGGGTAGAAGGATCTTATGAGTCAGATGCCAAAATAGCATCTATAGCCAAAAGGTTAGAAGCCTTAGAATTAGGTCATTCTAATGGTAGTAGTGGAAGAAATGAGCCTTTTTGGGAAGGCCATGCTGTTGAAGAGCAAGCCAATGCTCTTTATAACAACACTAGGTTTGATAACCAACAGAAGTTTGACCCATATTCAGAAACCTATAACCCTGGCTGGAGAAACCATCCAAACCTTTCTTGGTCCAAGGTCCAGAATCAAGGTCAGTCTAGTAATGCTCAGGTTCCCTCAGGTTTTGGCTATACTAAGAATCCTTCAGCTGCGGCACAGTTTCAGAATCCTTCGGATAAGAAGATTATGAGTTTAGAAGAGTCTCTTGCTTTGTTAACTCGTAACACTGTGCAGTTTCAGCAATCTGTTGCTCAAGGTTTAGAAGAAAATAAGAGAATAGGTCAGGCTAACTCTCAGGCTATTTCCGAGTTGAAAACCCAGGTTAGTCTGGTAAATGAGACATTGAGAGAAAAAGGAAAGTTTCCTAGTCAACCACAACCCAACCCTAGGGGAGTCCATCAAATATCTTTAGATGGTGAGAAATCATCAAACCATGTGAACTCGATAACAACCCTTAGGAGTGGTAAAACGGTAGACAATAAGGTAGCCATGTCTAGTGGAAATACTGTAGTTCCACCTTCTAATTTCCAAGAGGAGCCCGTAGACGAGGAAACTGAAACAGTCTCTAAGTATTCCCAAGAAATTCCTGATAGGTCTACCTTTGTGCCTAAAGCCCCATATCCACATTTGTTAGCCCCAACAAAGAAGGATTCGACTTTCAACGAGATAATGGAAATATTTAAGCAGGTGAACATCAACATTCCACTATTAGAATCAATTAGGCAGATGCATGCTTATGCCAAGTTCCTTAAAGATCTTTGTACATGAAAGCGTAAGCTTAATGTCCATAAGAAAGCTTTTTTAGCTGGTCAGGTAAGTTCCATTCTTCTGAACTAAACACCCCCTAAGGATAAGGATCCTGGATGCCCCACCATATGTTGTGCGATTGGTAATCACATGGTCGATAAATCTTTACTTGACTTAGGAGCTAGTGTTAACTTACTCCCGTATACACCCAGCTAGGTCTTGGTAAGTTGAAACCGACTAAAATGACACTACAATTAGCTGATAGGTATTTCAAGGTCCCTCGTGGTGTCATAGAGGATGTTCTGATTGAGGTTGATAAGTTTATTTATCCTATGTATTTCGTTGTTCTAGACACCCAGCCTGTTCAGGACCCAAGTCGTCAAATCCCAATGATTTTAGGTCGCCCATTTTTAGCCACAGCTAACGCTGTCATCAACTGTAGAACTGGGATTATGAACATATCCTTTGGTAAAATGACCACTGAACTAAATGTCTTTAATGTTACTAGAAAATCTTCTAAGAACGATGATTCAGAAGAAGTGAATATGATTAGCACTTTAGTTCAGGATTTGGTTCAGGATAATTGACTTGACACTTTACTGGTAGATTCTTTAGATGATTTTGAGGAAAACATTCTCTTAGATTAGATATGTGATCAATATTTAGAAGAAGCTCTTGAGTATTTTAAAGATACTATGGACCCAGAAATTTAGGCAATAGTTTTAGGTTTTTCTGAGAATAATGATGACCCTAAGTTTGGGTGTAGAGAACTAGAAGAATCTCTTGAGTATTTTAAGGATTCTGAAGATCCGGAAATTCAAGAAATAGTTAGAGGTTTTTCTGTGAACCCTAAGTTCGGGGGTAGTGATGGTTCTTGTGATTGTATCGTATCCCTAATTAGATCCCCTAACTTGGGACTCGAGCCTTGTACATCTGAGATATTACTTGATTCTTTTCAGATTCCGCAACCCGATCCTCCTGATACTGTCCAGGAGGTAACCCAGGTATTAGAGACCCGTTTTTCGGATGAATCTATTTATCGAGACACACATATGAAGTTCAATTACGCGCCACGGATAAACCCAGTTGTCTTGACAGAAACCTTAGATGAGGACGTGCTCCTTCTTTTCATTTTTCTGAATTAGTGCAGTTGTCTTATACTGGTGTCAGCTCTATTTGGTCTTATGGACCCACAATTGTTTCGACTATTGATATATGACTTTGGAAGGTGACAATCCTCTTTGAGGTATTTGATGTCTAGCTAAAGACTTTAAATTTAGCATTTCCTGGGTGGTACTCATGCTTACGGTAATATCCTTCCTTATTTCTTTTTCCATCCATCAAGTGGTAACAGTTTCATATTGTTCATGCTTTTAATTTCATCTTTAGAACATTGAGGACAATGTTAGATTTAAGTTTGGGGGTGGGGAAGAAACTTTTTGTTAGCTCTTAGCTGCAACAAATAAACTCCAGAGCCTAGAAATTTATGCTTATTAAGGTTGGCACTAACCAATCTAAGTGGATGGGAACATCTTGGTTGTAGGAGTTGAGGAACCAATATGATTAGATGGAAACATCCAAAGAGTCTATTCATAAAAGCACAGAGCTCAGGTGTTAGAATTAAAAAAAACATGGTAGTTTCGCCATATCTCGTTGAATCCTAATCCTTCTGTTTTTATTTTTTAAGTGATTTGGTGGGGCACACGATTCAAGTTGTTACCTTTGCTAGGGTGGAATAGAGTGATTGAGATACCAAAAAAAAAAAAAAGAAGAAGAAAAAAGAGAGACCATACCATTAGACCAACCGGAATAAATTCAATAAAGTCGACCACTGGTGCCCTTGTATATGCCAGTTGTGTTGACCTAGAGTTAGGTTTATCGGCCGCTGGTCCCCTTGCATATGCCAGTTGTGTTGATATTAGTCAGACCGGTATCTCAGTCCATTAGGATAAGTTCATCTTGGCAGAGGCCTTCAGACAGATATGGGAAACACCGTTCACTTTTAACCATCTCTTTATCCATCTTCTTAATCTTTCCATGAGATTGGTTGACTCCGGTTATGATGTACAGAAACTATCTGGGTAGAGCTCTGTCACTTATATATGAATTTTAGTATGCTGAGTGCAAACTCGTGTACATCAATTGGAATTTCGCATTAGGGTACTTCCTCCTGTAGTCAATGAGAGTATGCCAACCAAGGATATTCTTTAGTGCCTTCCAAGGTTCTGCGTAGATAGATAGGGTCTGGAGTAATGGTTTTGTGGGTACACCTCTGGTAAACCCTCCGGAGACAACACTCCGCCGCTAGGGCCACCTAGCGGTCTAACGGCTTGCTGCACGTGCTAAGTGTAGTCATTTTATTTTCTAGATTAGTTTTGCTCGAGGACTAGCAAATAATAAGTTTGGGGGTATTTGATAGACACATTTTTGTGTCTACGTTGTCCTTAATTTCATGTATTGTTGGTACTCGATTTTTGTACTTATTATGGTATTTTATGTGTTTTTAGGTATTTTTGGAAATAAACATTCTTGGAAAAATCGGCTCGAAAAGTCGTCTAAAGCACCGGCAGGAACGTGTTATTCAGACTCTCACTTGTGGATAAGGGGCGCCCAAATGATAAGGGGTACCCAAAGGATATTTGCACCCAAGCAGCTGATCAAAGACACCCCTCATGGCATCTGCTATTCGCACCCCAGGACCGGATAGGGAGCACCCATCTTCTTCTTCACGGGAAAGATATTTGGCGGGAAAAGAAATCTCAACTGTATGAGATTCTGGTCATGATATTATGGGGATATTTGTGTCTTTAAGACATGATAATCTTCTTACCATGACAGTAAAATTTTGTACGTGTCTTGAATGGAAGGAAATCGTATACTTTTGGATATTTTCGAAAATTGGGAAGGAATTATTCACGGAATTAATTGAAGATATTCTCTTCATTATTTGGCTCAATTAAATGAGAAGATTTGGATATACCATACAACTCAGAAGACGTGTGAAAATGGAGAGGAAATATTCCCGTGAAATACTTTCATTAACTGCAATGATCTTTTGGAGTAATTGAGATGATTGTCGACCTAAGATTGGCTTCACAGTATAAATAAGAGTGTCTTGGGTATCAGTGAGGAGATGGAGAGTTTGGGGATCGTTTAGAGCAAACCCGGTTTAATCATTATTTTCTCCCATTTCATCACTTGTAAACACTTTTGAGCAATGAAAAATTATTCTGAGTGTGTTTCCAATATGCAGAGCTAAACCCAATCCTTGAGGCTATGGAGGAAGCCGTTGTTTCGGTAAAAGTGATATATTTTTATTAATTACTTACAACAACTCTATGATGATTTTTGCATTGAACTAAAAAATGTTTATATGATTTTGATTAGTTAGGTGTATTTTCTCTTGATAGAATATGCTTGCTATAGGGTTTTGATATTCTATGCTTGGATTAACATCTATTCTTTTGGAAATCTACATGTCTAGGAAATACTATTAGAATCAATCTGAATGTTGAGTTGCATAATTATTGTTTTATTAAATCACTAATATCAACCAATGGTGGAATCCTAGTCCTATTCTCTCCATAATTTTCACAACATCTTTTTAATTTAGTTCGCTATTTTTATTTATTAAAAAAAAAATCTAAAAATCCGCTTTCACAAGTCTTGAACGAATCATACTATTACAACAACTTTGGAAACACATCACGTATATTGTCAGAGCACACGCGCTTCGTTCATATCTTGTTTCGTCAATAACTTCTTCGTTTAAGTCCGAATTGAGTGATTTTTAGCTCGTTAGAATCGTCTTTCGATTCCCTACAACATGGAAGCAATAGATCCTGTGTTCTAGAAACTTTTATGTTTACTTGGAGCAGCGATATGATCGAGTTCGAGGTTCGTGGATAACGACATAATCGAGTTCAAGGTTCGTGGATAGCGACATGATCGACTTCGAGATGAGGATTGCATAGACCCTTCAATATTTATCCTTGCATCACTTCGCAAGCACCTAAAGCCTCACATTGCACGTGAGCACATAAGTCTTGCTTTTATCGCAAGCATAAAATCTCGTCTTGCACACGAGTATGAAAGACTTGCACCTTGGCAAGCATAAAGTCTCGTCTCAACCACGAGCCCAGTACCCGATATTGGTCCAAAGACTCATACTCAACACAAGAAACAACCAGCCTTCCCGAGCAGCAAGCGCTAGCCTTGTTACGTTCCGAGCAAAAAGCCTTTCCCCAGCCACAAGCACACACTACATTCTACTCAAGACTCGACTAGCTATCGAGCATCAAAAGTATACCACGTGGCAAAAAGTCTCGCCTAGCACGTGAGCAAATTTTATTGCAGGTTATCAGAGTTGGGGGCGTCTTTGTAATGTCTCTACTAACGCTTGGGAGCGACTGGCGAGTTACGTCATCGACGATCGACGCGAAGGAAAAACAAAATTCTTTACCCCCAACAAGTTTGAGGTTAAGAGGGGGCGATGTTTGTACCGTGTATAATACACGGGAGGCCCGCAAATCAATACAAGGAACCATGCGAGGAAGGTTAATGCCAGGAGTTATGCATGGCAGATTAATTTCAGGAATTAATTCCAGGAGGTTGCACGCAGTATTAATTCCAGGAGGTTTCATGCAAAATTAATTCCAGGAGGTTTCATGCAAGGGAAATAAATACAATTTATGTTTACCTCATAATGAGGGGAATAGCCTAGTTCAGAATTATATAAATAGAGAGAATATAATCCTGATAGGGGGGAGGCGAATACAGAAAAAATCAACTGTAATTCTATTATCAATAAAAAATCAGTCCCTAAGGGGAATTCGTCCGTGGATGTAGGCAAACTCTGCCGAACCACGCTAAATTCGTGTCTCTCATATTTATTCTTGTTTCATGTTTTTAACCCTTTTTTCATCAACAACACCAAAATCATCGTCAGTGCCCGGAAATTTTTCTGGGTGCAAACAAGTCCATACAGAGATTTTTCCCGGATCTAACCATTTTCTTCTTACAACAACAGCTGCTTCCATATCTTGTTTCTTCATCTTCCTTTTCCTTAGCCTGCAAATCGTCTTAATTCATATGACTATGTAGAGAATGAAAGTTTGTGATGAAAGAACCAGGATTTCGTAGTATTTTGTAGTTCATTTTGTATGTGCAGTTTACAGAGTCCCTAAACTCATTTGGATTATGATGGTTTGAGGATTTCATCCCTTCAGGGTTAGGGTTTCGGGTTTATTAAGGGTTTGTTATTGTTTGAATTTCACTCTCTAATTTACACTGGAGCACTTCCAGTAGGGTGGGCAAGCTAATTCGCCGATTCCCACCCCACAGTGAACATGTAAATGAGAAATATGGATAGGGAAGTCTCAAATCCGTGAGTTTTATCATCATCTCAAGTTGAGATGAGCCATCAAATTGAGCCGCTCGGCATAGCGACGGTCGAGGCTCAGCTGTGGTTGAGACGATAATCGTTTCAATTTGAGCATATATGTCTTTTCTGATCCGTTAAAGGATAGTTTTATCCAATTTCTCTAATCTCATATTGTATAGATTCATCTAATTAATTTCGCCTCAAAAATCAACTTCGCCACCTTTTACACTCATAATTTTCGAGGAATGGCTTAACCATATATTAATCCTGCAAAGTTCACTGTAGATGAAGATTTATCTCTATGCAGATACCTTATAGTATCCATCTAGGGATGAGGAGCTACGGAAAAATAGTTGAGTAAGTATCAGTTATTGAAGCAGAATTTATTAAAGCTTCTGCACTGATATTGGTAATCCGAATAACCATAGTGCACCTGGGTTGTTTTGTCGATATCAAACTATAAAAAACGAGTGAAAGAATTTATAGCTTTAGTTCGGGTTGTCAGTCGATATCGGCTAAGGATTAGTTTGGTATTGTTGTGGATTTTATAAAAGCACTTTTCTGCTGTGCGTTGCTGTACTTTGCTGTGAGAAAAAAACAGTTAGACGCTTGGTAAAATATTAATTAAAATTAAAGCTGATTAAAAAAGCAATTAAAGTGTGTTTGGTAAAATATCATATTCAACCATTGTTGTTGTGGCAAATTACAAAAGTAGACATATCTTTGAAAATAGTTTTCTACAATTTTATAGGGTTTAAATATTAAATTTACTAATTGTTATTATTATTATTATTATGATTGTTAAAAAAAATTATTTTATTTAACAACTTTTAGTATATATATATACTAGGTATCACCCCGGCCTACAGCCGAGACTCAACCTTTTTTGATTTTTTTTTGTTGTTTGGTTGGCTGGTGTACTTTCCCACAAAATTTTAGTCATTAACAAAACTGATTATATTAAACTGTCAAAAATCGAGCCTATAAATTTTAGTCATTAGACCCCGACCATGGCCTTTTAAGCCGTGTAAAATTAGCTGGGGCTTATAGCCCCGACCACGGCCTCCTAAGCACATCCTAGTGTTTTGTTGGCGGGGTCAAATTAGCCTTGTGGCCCCTTAAGGATGCCCTAATGTTTTTTTGGTCGTGTCAAATTAGACGGGGCGTACAGCCCCAACCACGGCCTCTTAAGCATATCATAGTGTTTTGTTGGTCGGGTATGATTAGTCGGGGCTTACAGCCTCGGCCGTGACCTCTTAAGCATGCTTTAGTATTTTGTTGATCATGTCAAATTAAAACAATATCCAGGAATTAATAGTCTGGTATTTTGTTGGTCTGGTCAAATTAACCGGGACTACGCCCTAGATTTTTTGGAAATTAAGATTGTTCATTTTTAATTAGGAAATAAAATTGTATTAGGAAATTAAATTATCATGACAAACTAATAGTTAGCGGGGTCTTGGATTAGTGGCTAGATATTAAAATCCACCAAACAGGGAACAAATGGACTCAATCAAAATTAGCGCTCCGATAAACAAAATCACACCAATGTTTGAATAAACAGAATTTGGTTCCATGGATTTTCAATTTCCCTCGTGTGAGAATGGGAATATATTACTCGGAATGAGAGTTAATTCATTGTATATTGCACTTATTATACTATTTGGAATTGAATTGTTAATTACACTTACCGTTTGTTTACAAAAATAAAATAAAATTACACTTACAGTTTGATCAATAACATTTCCGAACATCACCATCTAATGTCCACACCAAGCAGAACATCACCATCTAATGTTCAGACCAAGCAGTAAAAATCTGCATGAAACATTATCACGTAGTCTGGAACCGTTGAATTCATAAAAACGTTTACTTAAATTCAAATATAATTGCTCATGGTAGCACTTAAGCTCCACCTTCTCCTATTGCTAGCAAAGGAACGGATACTACTGCACCCAGTGCAAGGTTACGATTACTGGCTAGGTTAGGATTAGCTTTATCCACAGCCGCAGCATATTCCAAGGTGTGCAAAATAATAAATTTTCAGTCGCATATATACACAACAAAGGGACAGATGTATATCTTTCTCTGCCGAAGGATGGCTGAAATCAAAGCCAGGTCTACCTGTTCTATGTTGAGTTTAATTTCCTGGCCAAACTGAATTCCACCAAGTTTCCGATCTTCTTTAATGAGCTGATTAGAGGCAAGTAATTATCAAATTCGGTTGACCCTTAGCACCATGAAGCACCAAAGTGATTGTAAACAATTTGCAACCCTTATATTTAACAACCTACATACTCTGTAATTTATAAAGTAGGTATATATATATATACACATGTGTTTGAAGCAACAATTAACTTCAGATTGGGCTCAACTTTCCTCAAAGGAATGAGTGTTGCATCAAGGAATGAGTGTTGCATCCGCAGATTCTTGTTTATATTACGGCGATGCTTGGAAGTAGCCTGTTCGTGTTATGGGAATGCTTGGATACCGCACTTCAATTGGCTGCTGCAATATGGGTTAGACGATGAAAAAAAAACCAAAATAAGATAAAATGGAATAATAAGAATTTGTTGATATTGAAATCCAACAAATAGGTAACAAAGGGTATTACTTAGCCTATGATAAACAAAATCACACCAATGTTGACTTAATAGAATTTGGTTCCATGGATTTTTCAATATCCGTCATGTGAGATTAGAATAAATTATTCAAAATGAGAGTTAACTCGATATGCAGGGAACTGTTAATTCTATGTAGGGAACTCTGCTATCACTACAGTTTGATCAATAACACTTCCAAACATCACCTAATGTACAGACCGTGCAGTAAAAATCCGGAGGAAACATTATCAGGTAGCCTGGAATTGTTATATTCATAAAAACACTAACTTAAATTTAAATATAACTTGGGCTCCACCTTCTCCACCTATGGCAATACTTAAGCTCCACCTTCTCACAAGCTATGTGCATCTTAGGGGTGGCGCCCGCCACCCCTATTTTTTGTTAATTCAGTAAATAATCCTCGATATTCTTATTACTTTGAAGAATAATCCTTTAATAAGCCTCCCCTAAATCATGTGTTTTGTATGTTAGCCCTCTTTGGAAAAAAATTCTAGCTCCGTCCCTGCCTTCTCACATTGAGATAGCACAGGGACGTGTGTATATATATATCCTACTAATATCAAAAGATGGTAGCTGATTACTGAAGTACACACGTGCCTGATTATGGAGGATAAGCCATCCAAAGCGAAAGTATACGACACTGAAGATTTAGTGAGTTAGCGTGATTTTAATGGTGTAACGGTGAAGGAGATGTTGGGAATATATATTAAAACATATTAGTTTCCCATTAGAATTGTTTTAATACTCATAAAGATTTTCATAAAAGAACAAATTAATTATGTCATTAATGTTTGACCGTTTTATTTTTAATGGGTGTTAATTGTGTGAGTTACATCATAATTAATTTTCATTAAACTATTTTGAAAACCTTTATTATAAATCATATTTTTGGTTGCAAAAATGAAAAAAAATGAGAGTTTTTCTTTTATGACTTGATTTTTAATAAGAAAATGAATTTTGGAGAAAGAAATAAGTGTGTGAACATCCTTATTTTTCTAAATGAGTTCTTGAGCAAGAATGAAGTGTAGAAGTTTTCACATCCTCTCATCGTGCAAGAGTGATTGTGTAAGAGATTGAACTCGGCTGTTTTATCCTGGGGACGACGCGACATTGAAGAACTGCTTGCACAATCTTGGGCAGAGCCGTGAAACATCTTAAAGAGAGCGACCTGGTCGTGACTCAGCCATAACATTTTTTATTTGTTTGGTTTTTTCTTTGTGATTGTTTTGCGGAAGAATTTCGGCAATTGTTCCAACAATTTTAAGACGGTTTCTTCTGCCATAGAGATTAAACGAGAACCAATTGCTGAAACACGATAAGTATCGTCGTTTATTTTATTTTAACAAATCACTATGGTATATTATTCTCACGATTCTTGTAATTTTAGATTATTTATAACTAAAATTGATGTTTGTTGGTATTGGACATGGGGTGTGACATATTATGGAGTTTTCTGTGCATCTCCTTAACGAAAAATAATTGGGACTTGAAATTTTAATCAGATATATTAGACATCTTAAAGATCATCCACGTAAAATATCATAATTTTTGGAGTCTGAAAATTATTTTTAAGGTATTTTACAAAACCACATAATGTTGCTGAAAATTTCTGACGAGTAGAAATTTAGTCCCGAATAATTTCGTTTTTATGATCTTTGTGTTGTTATTTTGAATTCGTGTATAACATGAAACTTGTAAATCATGAACTTATCTTCAAAAACCATTTTGAAATTTTCTATTCGGATTTTTGGTTTGAGAGATGTGGTGATTTCAAAATTGTGGTGTTTGTCTAAAAATATGAGTTGTGATGATTGAGTTTAGAGATTAGAGATGTAAAAATTTAAAATAGAAATCATATTTGATTTTATTACTTTACTTTTGTTTTGGAAATGAAAATATAAGATCATTATTGGAAATAAAACTAGTGCGCGACAAATGTTTGATAAAATGCTTAGTAGAAAGTTATAATCTATGACGTTATTATAACTATAAAACTTTACTTTGTTTGATACTTGGAGTTCTAATTTTTATTTGATTTTTAAGTACTTACATAAGTGCATACCTTACCTATTTTGGGTTACAAATGCTCACATTTAAATGATTGTGACAGGTGATAATTTCACTTACTTGAGCAAGTTTTTTGTTTCCCGATGAAAACAAGAATTGCGAGTAAATACTAGAGATTAATCGACGTATGGTGCAATGGTTTGCTGATTTCTTTGTTGGTGTGGAAAGATTGGACGTTGGTTTATGACCAGTTGATATTTCAAAGCAAATGAGGTATGTTTGATGAACTATTTGTAGTTATTGTAGTGATCGAATAATTGCATTCTAGATTGAAATAAATTGATTGTTCAATCTTAGAATGAGCTGAACGGAAACTAGATATTGTGAATTATTGTTTATGACAATAAATGTGTGACTCATACAAGTTTGGAACTTATGAGATAGAATTTGATACCAAACCTAAATCGAAATAATAATAAACCTAGTCAAAACAAATACGAATACTAACTCTCACCAAGAAATGAACATAATTTTAATTATGTAGTTATTTGATATGTTTGCATTCGACATTGCAAGAATATCAAATATTGTTAACAATGCTTTTCAAGCTAAGTTAATGTGAATTGTGGATAGGGTGAGAGGTGATATATATTGGTGTTTTACACCATATTTGTTTTAATAGATTATGGTTCAAAAGTTGAACCGAGTCGTTTGAAAGAAAGTGGTGTTGAGTTATACTCACATCTCTAGGATTCTTGGAATTGGTATGGTCTCAAAAGTTTGCTTCGGGTAGAACTGTCTTGTTAAAGATGTTCATACCACCAAAATGAGAAAGAATCTAGTTTCCGCCTATCTTGTTTTTAACAAGATTGAGATTAAAATTTTTGTTAAACTTGATCATTGCACTACTACAATAGAAATGTTATCAATGGAATGTTTGAACCAAATATTATATTATTTGTATGATATGACTGAAGCTTTGGATTGAAATATGTGATTTTATCTTACTTCTATGAAATTTTTGAGTTAGTGATGAGTATGAGCATGTTGTGTTTTCATCTAAAACTTCTAAGGATTTTTTAAGTGACACGTATCAAATTTTACCCAACACACCAAAGCATGCAGACTCTCAATCTTGCTAGTTTTGAAAAGCATCAGATGAAATAAAATGTTTGAGAATTTTATAAGATATTTTTGGTATTTCACGTAGTCTAACTTGGTAACCAGAAAATGATATTTTCAGTAATGAATTAGGGGATGTTGTCTGCACGAAAAATGTTTGTTTATTCGTCCTCTATATTGTGCCAAAAGGATTTTGAAATTGAATCATTACCTTATTAGTTATGAGCAAAAACGCATAGCGCGTCAAATATGAATTTAGAGAAATTGTTTGCGCTTTGAAAAATAATTTCTAATTTTTGTACGAATGAGGAAACTTTCTAGTTTTTGAATTGGTATTAAACTCTAAAATCCGACATCTAACGAAGACTATAAAAGTTTAATAATGAACGCAGATAGAAATGAAATTTGCATATGTAACTTCTTAATTTTATATATTTTTGGTTTTGATTTGAAATTTTATTTTGAGTCGAAAATAGCGGGAGTTCTTTACCCCATGTATGAATGCTAAACTTTGATTAAAGAACTATCTAGAAGCCTAGAAATTGAGATTACAATATCATTAAGAGTGGATGTGTAAGTAGTAAGACTAAAACGAATTTTGGTCATCACTATTACTTTGTTTGAGATACTTAGCTCCTCATAATTTTAATCTTTGGAAACGGTTTTAAGAACAAAACGTTTTAGTCTGGAGAATAGAGAAAAGGGTAATTAATTTTGATACTTGCTTTCATGTCGCTGAATTTACATTCTTGATTGATGATATTGTTTCTATGATGTGTGATTTGTTGTGTATCATATGTATAAAAATAAATTGAATGAGTTAAATGTTGAATGTATGTAAACCAAGCATGAAAAACTTCGTTGTTCCCATAAAAATGAAATGCCTATAAATTTAATTAGTCATTATTCCTTTTGAAACAAGCTTTGAAGCATTTGAATGAGAAACTTGTTTACTTAATTAGTTCAAATGGTTTCAAAATTGACTGACGTGACAAATGCATAAGATTGTTTGTTATATATGCATAAGTGATTTGCTGAACTTGTATTATAACTCGTACGATGTTAATGAAACTGAGAACATGCTTAGTTTATTATTTGACATGAAAGACTTGGATGAAGATAGTGTAAATTTTGAATTGAAACATTTCTTTTGGATCTATTCCATTGCATTGAAAAAGATTTGTAAAGAAATAAAAAATATAGTCTTTATAAACTAGTTTTCACTCATTTCATTCTAGTATTATAGTGATTGTGATTGTGATTGTGTGTGATTGAACTAGAGAAAGAAAATGAGTATGGTAGCATGGCATTGCTTCTTTATACTTGATGGACTATATGTATATTACTTCTGTAGTGGGGGTTACATATGAGCCGATTTACTAATAATCCATGTATGGGTAATTAGTAAAACATTGAGAAGGTTATGAGGTGTCTGAAAAGAACCTTAAACCTAAAAATACACTATCGAAAAATGTTTACCGCAATCCTTTAAGGATATTATTGCGATGCTGATTGAGATATCCTCTCAAATGAATCCTCCAAGGGATAGAGTGATTCAGTCCTCTACTAGATAGAGGAAGAACAAACATACTAATCCAATGATAGTACCGTGGCTATCGCAAGAGTTGAGAACCATTAGTTACAACGATATAGTCGATATATAAGGTGATAGAAAGCATTTTTGATGCTATGAGAATGGATTATATATGGTCTGAAAAGAGTTATCGTTGATCCTTTGACGAAAGGATTAATAAGAAGGTGTGGATACATATTATGGATGATGTTGATGCCCATTGAAAATTGAGTCATTTGTGATGGATATCCACCTAGAAATAGGTTCAAAGGGAATAACGATTCACAAATGATATGGATATAGTTTTTCTTGGTTGACACCCAACCTACAAGTTAAGATTCCAGAAGTAGGTTTAAAAGGTAATCCCTACCTATTAATGGAAATCCCAAAATGTAGGTTCAAATGGGACGAAATTATGGATAATATGTATATGTAGAATCATGCTTTAGAGAATTCATCCCACGACATGATATCCTGAAGCGAGTAGAGGTTGAGTTTTTGTTTCTAAAACTCTTAATGATGTCTATATTTCTATTTAGAGTGGGGTACTTCGATACATGAGTACTCTTGATAGATTCACCTGTATGGATGTGAAAGTGTGGCCGCTTTCTATGAGAATTTGGGCAGTTCTCTAGATTATTCATTAAACCGGGATTTAAGCACATGGCCGTAATGTGCTCGCTTTAGACTTTACACTACTAGTGTAGTTTTGTGTGTGTTAGACAATCTTCTTATCTCCTAGATTTCAAAGACTTATGTTCACTCTATGGTCAGATTTCTCGAGAGTCTAACACTATGTAAAGGTTCAAAATCGAAAGATACCTTTGCTTATGCATATTGTTATACATATCTTGCTCAATGTTTTAAAAATATCAGTGGGGGATTGTTGGGAATATATGTTTTAAAACATATTAGTTTCCCATTAGAATTGTTTTAATACTCGTAAAGGTTTTCATAAAAGAATAAATTAATTATGTCATTAATGTTTTGACCGTTTTATTTTTAATGGGTGTTAATTGTGTGAGTTACATCATAATTAATTTTCATTAAACTATTTTGAAAACCTTTACTATATATCATATTTTTGGTTGCAAAAATGAAAAAAAATGAGAGTGAAAGAAATAAGTGTGTGAACATCCTTATTTTTTCTAAATGAGTTTCTGAGCAAGAATGAAGTGTAGAAGTTTTCACATCCTCTCATCGTGCAAGAGTGATTGTGTAAGAGATTGAACTCGGCTGTTTTATCCTGGGGACGACGCGACATGGAAGAACTGCTTGCACAATATTGGGCAGAGCCGTGAAACGTCTTAAAGAGAGCGACCTGGTCGTGACTCAGCCATAACATTTTTTATTTGTTTGGTTTTTTCTTTGTGATTGTTTTGCAGGCGAATTTCGGCAATTGTTCCAACAGGAGATACCTGGATAATCAAGGATGAGGCAAAATCCTAACCAATAAAATGAAACACTTAGAAGATCAATTTTTTTTGACCCAACAAATAAATTTACTTCTAAAAGAATACTCCCTCCGTTCCATTTTACTTGATGTTGTAGAGTTTTTCATGCAGATTAAGAAATAACATAGAGAGAGAATCTTTTCCAAATCTACCCATATTAATAACTTCCTAAAAATTTAAAACACCTAGTTTTTAGTTTCTATATTTAGTGTAAATTACGAATTCCGTTGTAATTTAGTTGGGATAGAGTATTTATTCTCCGTGGAGTAAATTTAAAAATTAAATTAATTATGCATTTACTGATTTCAACGAAAATTAAGTAACCTGTTAAAGGGGTGACAAATTCCATTAGAGGGGCGGCAGTGTGATAATAGTGTCCCTCTAGTCGGTTAGGGGATGTCCTATAGGGGGTGTAAATTGACTAGATTACCCTCCCCATTTTTTAACCTAAATCAAAGCTAAATTGAAAATTTGTTTTCTTTCTTCTTCTCTTCTCCCCCTCCCATCAACCGTAACTTCCATTAAAACTCAAAATTTCATCGTCTCCATTAAAACTCAAAATTTCATCGTTTTCGATTAATCGACGATTCGAAAATTAATCAAGTGTAGTGTAATGACTTATATGTTTTTGAAAACCCAGTTACGGTTTGGTTTATTTTGTTCGATTTAAGTTTAATTTCTATCAAAAATTGGGGTTTTAGATGAAAATTGAAATTCAAATTCCTGGGTTTATGTGAGTTACGGTTGATTTTAACTCAATTACGAACCGTAACTGGATATTTTGATGTTGTTACGGTTGGTAACTGAACTATTACCAACCGTATGTTCTTATATCTGAGAATTTTCTTCAGTTACGTTTTTTTTCAACCGTAAGTGAACTTAGGGTTGATGTCGATACCAGAATTACGAACGGTAAATAATCCTGGAACCCAAAGTTCAGAAAGGTCACCAATTACGGTTCATAACTAAAATTCAAGATGAACCGTAAATACTGTTACGGTTGGTAACCAGTTTAGTTTACGAACCGTAACTAAGTTACGGTTCGTCTCGAGCAGGTTACCAACCGTAACTGATTTTACGATTGGGTTTTTCCCAAATTTAACCAGTTACGGTTGGTAGTTCATCTTTCACCAACCGTAACTAAGATTTACGGTTGGCTACTAGCAAAATTCTAACCGTAATTAGCTCTGAAAATGTAAAAAAATGGTTTTTTTTTAAACTCTAAAATCTGATTTTGTTTTAATTTAGAGTTAATTGAAGTGAAACTTAATCATTGACACCAAACTAGATTATCAACACTAAACTAGTTTAGCAATACTAAACTACATAAGGGTTAATTAGTCATTTTTAGTTTTTTTTATAAGGGGCACTTGGAATTACCATGTAATGACCGTTTTTGTCCAATTCACTACCGCCTCTCTAATGGAACATGCCGCCCCTTTAACAGGCTTGAAAATTAATGGTATGGTATGATTCCAAAGCAAGGAAAAATTAGTGAGAATTTGGGAAAAATATCTAAACACTCGTCTATTTTGGAACATATAAAAAATCCTAAAACATCAAGTAAAACGGAACGGAGGGAATATTTTGTTGTTGACAAATTCAGTTTGAGACCCTTTCTAACATTATTTTCGCTTTCTGGAATGGATGTTTGTTGTGTATATATTTATAGATAGATAGACTTATGCCCCACCAAATTGTTGTTGAAGCCCTCGAATTTCATAACCCAATCAAAACAATAGCCAAACAGCATCAAAATATGGAGGTATAATTTCAAAATTAGACATACACAAAAACAGAAGATACAAAGCAAAAGCCCTAACAAGATCTTCCAAAGCTTGAGCTACAACTCCAGACCCCAATCAAAACAATAGCCGAAACGCATCGAAAAAATCTGAACGTACAATTCCAAAAGTAGGATATGTAATGGATTTACCTAACTTAAATCTGAAGCGATAATTAAATGTATCTGAGATTAACAACTTCAGTTTGATGTTGCTGATCCCCTTGCAATTTCAGAACCCAATCAAACAATAGCAAAACCGCATGAAATTCTGGAGGTTTAATTTCAAAGTTAAACCCTAACCAAGTTAAAGAGAACAATACCTCATGGCGGGAAAGAAATTGGGGTGAGCCTGCTTGCTAGGTAAGAGTAAGTCTTTAAAAAAATTCTACAAAACGGGATGAACGCAGTAAAATCCACGGAAGAATACTGTCGAACAGGCAAAGTCTTATATAGGTGTTTTTGGTATCAGAATTAGGACACATCCATATTTTCGGAAACAGAGCTATATTAAGAAATGTCTGGTATACAGTTACTGTCGGCACTGTGAAACCATTATTCAAGGGTGCTTGACTAAATCAGGAAATCAAGGGGATCCGACGACCAAAAATATACCTCGCCCAACTATCGATCTTCGCCGCCGGATGACAAAATCGATGGTCGGATTTATCAGTCTACACAAACAACACTTCTTTTCATAATATATATATAGATAATTTTCAAACAAAAAATCAAACTAAAATTAGGTAAATATTTAATATTTGTTTTTATTTTTATTTTTGACAAATTAAATGAAATGGTATCTTAAATAGTTTGAAAAAAATATAATAATATTTAAAGAATAAAATATAAAAAATAAAAAATTAATTGTATATATATTTAAGGGTAATTTTTGTCATTAAAATAAAATAAAGACAAAAAGGATAAATCAAACATTAAATTTTGGTGGGACCAAAGCTTATGCTTTTGTAGCTTTTAAAAACTCCTCCTCCATAGCTTTTAAAAATTGAAGAATTTGGGTAAAAAGCACTTTGATTTTTTTTTACCAAACACCAATTTCATAAATTATTGACATATATAGGTTTTGAAAGTGCTTTTGGAAAATAAAAACATTACCAAACTCAGCCTTAGGGTTAAAACCAATGTGGGGTTATTTTGCGAACTCGAGAGGAATGTCGGAGATGAAAAAGAAAAAATTTTACTTGCGAAGCTCATTAGGCGATCCATAAGGAATTTTTGATAACATGTATGGGATATTAAAAAGTATATATGCTACTTAAGCAACACGTTGTTATAAATATTTAATTGAATATTAATTTAATATTATATTCTTTTGTAAACATATTAGTTCCAAATTAATATAATAATATGATTTTAGGTGATTTTCATCTGTTGTGGTTAAAAGCGATTTCTAAAGCTTCCGGCCCCACCAGAAAAATTTAGACTAATAGGAATTTTTGGTTTTTTCGCACCACTCTTTGGTTTTTCTGCACCACCCGTTTTTGGTATTCTAATCGAGTGCTCCATGCTTACGCATCTAATAATTCAATCTTTTGCTGGTTAACTCTCTGTTACCATTCCCTCATTTTTTGTTCCAGCAATTTCTTCTTCGTTTATAATTTGATTGATCAGTTTTGTTTTCTTTTCTTTTGCAGATATTGATTCGAGATCATCGAAAAGGAAACTGTTAACGGAAGAGAAAAAAACAATATTTAGGGTTTTCACATAACCTAACCGAAACCCACTTTCCTCTACTGATAACAATTGTTTACTCCAAACTATAATATCCGTTATTCTGATAACCAAGAATCACAACGGTCGAAGGAAAGTTGGTGCTACACCATCTGTATCAAGAGATCACGCTAGTTATGATTGATATTTATGTTTTGAAAACATGATAATATTTATGGTTCACTTCCCATTACATCCGATTTTTAATTTGTTTTCCGCTATTGTAGATTTATGTTCTGGCGTTACGCGTCAACTAAAGAAGAGCATTGAGGTGGGTTACTTAATTATAATCTTGCTGTAGCGAGTGATACAGTTATCGATAGTGATCAGTATATGAACCATAATAGCAGAAGCAATTCCAAGGTAATTGAGCATTTGTATCTTATCTTATGAATTATTTCAAGTACCTCTTAAATCTTATGGTTATTTGGTTTAAATGAAGTAGTTACGGTTTATTATCAATTGGCCATAATTACAATGGCCAATTGAAATTGTTGTTGGTAGAAACTATGTTGCTCATGCTAATTCAGAAACGGACACCACCAGTATATCCTTAAACATTTGAAATCTTCAGCTTTATATATCAATGGTAAATCTCTGGAAAAAGAAAGTGTACAGTTCCATAATCTATTGGTTGCTGTTGTTTCTCAGTAATAAGATCTTTGTATTTAAGTTGCTCTATGATCCAAAACAGATCTACATGTTTTCTTTAGTTGGATGTACAAAACGTTTAGTTAATCCAAGGGTCATGGGTACTCCTAAAGTGTACAAAGTCAGAACCTTTTTTATTTCCCTTATGATTCAATGCATTTGTCAACAACAATTGAACCCACTGGCATGGCCCGTAGTATTGCGCCTGTTTGCTATGAAATTGAAAGGACATGACTTCCTTATCTAATTTCAGTCTCTAACTTACCAGTAATTTCAGGAATCTTCGATTCTTTAACTGGTGGTAATTCCTCTTGCGAAGCCGTTATTTCCACTCGAAGAGGAATGGTTCTTTTAAAACAGGTACAAAGAAGTTAAATATCCCCTACTTTGTATAAAATTTCTCTATGCAAATGTTCCGCTGCGTTTGTCCATTTGTACACTGGGTAATGTTCGAATTTGCAATTGTGTATATTTAGATATTTTGGGAAAGTGGACTTACGGTGTATTATCTGAATACTCCTGGAATATTGTTTTCATTTCTTTAGGTGATCTCTCTATGTGATAGAGATATACCAAACATGGCGAGAGATAATCTGAAAGTTTGATGTTTTTTGTAGGTTCGGAGAAGGGGGGTAACAGTTTCGCACAGATGTTGTACAAAATCTTAATTAATGACAGAGAAGAAGAAGCGATAAAGAAATTCCTAGAAGTAAGTCGTACAACTATATATTTTCTTAGAATGCTAAGTGTATGTTGCAATGCTCCAGTGGTATTTCATTAGAGCTTTAAATGAATGCAATCAAAATGAGTAATAAGCTGATAATGAAAAGGTGTCAGAGATTCACTGTACAGAATCCAGCTTAATGAAATAAAATTTTCCAAGAGAAAATGCACGAGTCTAACCTATCCTTCAAATCCCCAAAATGTTAGCTATAGTGGATAATTTTGAAACCAAAAAATGGAAAATCATGTTGTTTGAGTGAAACTACAAACTGGACAAAATTTCATCCGTGTCGTCAGCATTGGGTTGGAATTGATTGGTTTTGAGATTTAGTGTAATGTAAACGGAACTTTTGATGTTATCTATATATGTTCATTTGTGTAGGTTTACTTGCATGATTTGGTTGTTTCATTTGTCACCTGTTGGATCTTGCTGTTAAAGCTAGCTAGATGTGAACTACTAAATGATACTTTTACACTTTCAAGGTAGTGCTATATATTTACTTGTTGGGCTGTACTTTGTTCTGCAATTGAGTAATACACAATACAATCTTTCTCGGGTTTAGCATGTGCATTGTGTCGTGTATCTCGATTTCGATGAGTGGGTACACCATGTTCCTTGATGGAGACTGACTCTCCGATTCACCTTATGGGGATGTTGGCAGACCCGCATTTGAAAAAATGCAAGCAAGGTTTATGTGTCGCGGCACTGGAACTTGCAGCAGAGGAGCTTGCGTGTTGACAACAAGCGACAGCCTCAACATGCTTCCAATGCTTGGATTCGCAGGAGTGGATCATGATAAAGGTTACAAGTTGCAACTCATGTGGGGAAGGAGGGAGGTGATACTCCTATAACTGTAACTATATTTGTCCATGATGTTTTAACACATGCCAAGATTTTATAACATCTCTTAGATGGTTTTCTTAAATCCAAACACCTTTAGTGACAACCTACTTGATAGCTCCAGTTTTTAGGGTATGTAATGCATCATTAGTTGAGTCGAAATGTCAGTTTTGACATATTCTTAGCTATCATATCATGGAGGAATCTGAGTGTCCAAGTTTCGGTTGGGTATCTCAGAAGTCTTAATATATAATCAGGATATTTATAGTTCTGAATTTAAGTATTTGTGACTCGAATATGTTGTAATTATTGATGGATGTCTAAACTTGAGATCCATCTATCTCTGACTGGCTTCCAGCAAAAATAAGAACATTTATTTCATGTTCTGGACAGGTGGTTAATATCAACAAAATCCTTCAGAAATGTGGATATCAGATGGGAGGGTTTGAGACTATGTATATACGGGATGGAAGCTAACTGCCATGATATTTATATAACATTTTTGTTGGTATTCCAAAAAACGTAGAGCCTAAGTATCGGCTAATCAAGAACGGACTTGACACAAGATAAAGAAATCGAGAAATCTAATAAAGGAAAGGAATAATATATCCGTGGAGTAAAGAAGACGAAGGCCGGGGAAGCTGCCAAGAAGAAATGAGAACATTGCACTGAAATTGTCTTGCTTTTTAACTTACATACTGCCATGAGATGTCAGTTTAGCTGTATAATCTACTTTTTTTTCTTGGTATGGGTTGTGTAAATAAGTTTTAAGAAAGAAATATTAATTGATTGTTTAGTATAGGTTGCGTAAAAAAATAAAAATTCATCATTATGGTTGCTGATATATGGAAGTACCAGGCCAACCACATTTTTCCATTTTCGTTGCAAACACCATTAAGTCTCACATTTTGCTGTTTATTCGCTGGATGATCGAATTCACTTGTACTTTCTACAAAGGCACTAAAATAATATTAGTAACTAAAATATTATATCATATCTAATATAAATATGGGTATAAAATGTATCATATACATGCTTATCACTTTTTAACTTACATATTGCCAGGAGATGTCAGTTTAGCTGTATAATCTACTTTTTTTTTTTTGGTATGGGTTGTGTAAATAAGTTTTAAGAAAGAAATATTAATTGATTGTTTAGTATAGGTTGCGTTAATAAAATCTCATAAAGGGTTGTTGATCTATTTTTTTTCATCTTTTGATGAGACTTTATTTCCCATTTATCATATTCTTTTTGTAATAGTATGTTAAAAGCTGAATTCGTTTTGACTGCAAGCATACTTATATTACAGACTCTAATTCTGGAAGATAATCAGGACGCCCAATCTGAGGTCGTGCAGAGAACGGGCGCACAACTAGTTTAATTAAATGTCACTAAGTCTACATAAGCATAACTACTCGGTCACATTCCAGTTCGTGTTATACATTGTCCCCTGCATCATATTCCCAAACCCTTCATATGATCCTCCGGCTTAAGTTCATGCACCTTGATTCCAAATCATTGATTTAATCCTTGAGATGGAAAGTCTTCGAAGTGTAATGATTTTCCGTATTCTTGATAACCTTGAGGATTTTGTTGATAGTCTTCTCTTAGCATAATGTTGGCATGTAAGTTTGACACCATATCCTTGGATGCTGGAGACCAAAGCTCATTCTTTATTTCATTACATGTATGTCATGTATTGTTAGAGACGCCTAGTTTTCGTATCTCTTATCTCACTTTGATTCTATTGCTATATCAATATTTCAAGTCTGGCTGATGTTCCTGCATAAGAATTTGGGTGGTGGAGACCTTATGAGACAATTGGAAATATCTGACGCTCTCCAAGGAGAGTAAACAAGTCTATCTCCCACCTAAATTCTGGAAAATCAGACCTACCAATGAAGATGAAGCTCCTTCCGAAGGATAATTTGTGAAACATGGAATCACCGTCGGTGGATGTGTTGGACAAGGCATTTTCGGTAATTCTCTCCCAATTTGCGGAAAAATCTAGCCTATAGATGTGTAAAACATCTTGACTAATTATTAGATCTACAACCAATTTGAACCATTTATCGTATTCATTTTCGTTACAAAGGGTGACTAATGTCTCACACCTTTTCCATCCTTTTCTCTTCTGTATTTGGCGGGAGTAATCCAGGGATGGGTGACCTCCTGGAAAGCTATTACTAGATGATCGCAGCGGCGTCTTGGAAAATCCCACACCGTCGGATGACCGCAATGACTAAGTGGGGACAATATCGGTTGAGGAACGGGTCATTACATATGGTATCAACTCTGACGACGGGTCACCTGCTGAGGTGAGAGAGTACACTTGACAAATTCAGTCAGGTACTGGTCTCATGAGGGGTAGGGAATGTTGGAGATCTGGTCTTGGATATATTACGGAGTCGAGGACGACTCCAATCTAAGGTGGTGGTATGTTAATGCCCTGATTTGACAAGTAGAGTTCTCCGATTGAAAGTAGAAGTAATGGTTTGTACTAACTACGATGTGGTCAGGCTATATCATTCAAGTATGTGACCCATCTTTAAAAAGTGACACCTAGATTTTTTTTCTCCAAAACAGTTTTATTACCTAACCTTTTGTCTTTAACTTCCTACTTTTTCTCAGAAAGGTAAAGCAATTACGGGGATTTAGAGGGAGCAGGTTTTTAATTTGAGTACATGTCAAAATATTAAGAGGGGCACATACAAAATATATGTGGCCCGACCACATCATAATCCGAGCGGTTTGTACTTTCCTAACACCGAGGTCTTTTCAACACATTTGGCTCCAGAATTGGCAGAAAACTCTGCAGTTAAGCACGCTCGGACGACAATAATTTTGGGATGAGTGACCTCTCGGGAAGCTGTTGTTGGATGACCGCAGCGTGCCGTTTGAAAATCCCACACTGTCGGATGATAGTAATGTCTAAGTGGAGACAGTATCGGTGGAGGGACGGATCATTACATTTCAAGGATTGAGGGAGTTTTTTTTCTATTCTTTTTCTTTTCTGTCACTCTCACTCCAAAAACCTGTAAATCATACCCACAATTGTAAAGCTAAAGAACCATGTTTTCCATTCCCTACGTGTGTTGATGTTTCCATAAACTAAGATTTTTTCTAAGATACAAAGATTAATTTTGTTTGTTTAATCAAGATCTTTTGGTATAATTCAACGTAACAGATGCTTCATACCTTCAGTACATGAAAAAGGAGTAATATGGATCCTTTTTTTTGTGTGACGGAAGTGAAATATTTCAAGCTTAGGGAATATGATTCGTAATCCATCCAAATAAGCCACTAGTGACAACAAGCTTTTTTCGAGACCATGGTTAGTCAGTGTTTCCCAAAATATCACTCCTTATTAAAAAAAAAATAGTCCTAGAATGTAGTACAGTTCTTGGGCGATCTTAAAAATAAATATCCAAGATCAATCTAGTTGTATCTGAATTAAGAAGATCTGAATTCTAATAAGCACGAAACTTGCAACCTATCTTTCTAAGTTGAAAATTCAACAAGAAAAATTCTTGTTTTTGATCTCCATTAATAAGTTCTTAAACTATCTAGATTGATTACGTACTACTTGTGATATTCCTATTATGAACATAAAAAAGTAGAAAACACAAGACAACAAAAGTTTATTTAATGAGAAGCACCTTCAAAAAAACCTCGAACCTCATACAGATATAAACACCACATTGTATTAAACCAGTAGATACGCTATCCTACTATCATACTTCAGACTGAAATGTAGTTAAGACCCAATTAACCTCCAAGCAATTCAGATGTAGTCGTGTAATTTACACCGCTTGAATCTCGCAAGATTTTATGCACTTGATTCCCTTAGCTGACGTCCTTTAGGGATAAAATTTGCTTCAACCTCAGTGAAGAATTTTGGTACCAAACTTCCTCTAACAGACAAGAAAATTTGATTTCCCTTTTGATTTTTCAATCCACGTTTGGAAATTTTTTAGCAGTAGACAAAGTCCAGCAAAACTCATGAATCCGAAACACTTACACAAATGAGAAGCCTGTATTACTAACCATCTCTCAAGAACAATCCAAACAAATAAAAGAAAAGTTTAGATACCTATCTTGAGGAATCACAAAGTCTGAGACGTAAAGAACTTCGTGATGTGTTTCTATCTCGTTCCTGATATGAGATTACTAAAACCCCAAAGATCAACAAGAACAAGATCTGGATACGTGACTTATCGGGTAAAAGACAGTCTGACCGGGATTCATGAATCCTTAAGTGAATTTTTCTAACTAGTAACCTAATTATGTTTCTCATATGGGACCTAGTTTATAGAGGACTACTCTAGCAAGAAAATAAGACACAAGAGTGCCAGGAATTGAGAAATCATGTTGCATGAGTCACTTTATTTGTATATTTTTAAGGCTCTAGGTAGCTTTAAATTCAATCTAGGGTTTCTTGGAATTGAAGCAAACACTTTCTTAATTTCGATGATAACCCATGTTAACATGTGAGATGTCTGCCTTGAAATTACACATAAGAATATACACTATGGTCCAGTGTTTTGAAATCGTGCACTATGATGGTTCATGTCGGCAGGTATGCCCATTGAACTTACATGTATAATTAAACCATGATCCACAGGCTCAAGAGATTTTATGAAAAAAGTTGTCTTAGAAGTGTCTATGGGAGTTGTAGCAAAGCTGGACACATATTTGTAAAATAGTTTGTGAGCTTCTGCTTAAATGAAAACTGGATAGATATGTATACCTTTGGTAAATACATAAACTCGGGCTCAAAGGGTACGCGTACCGATTATGTGTACCTTAGCCAGTTTGCAAATTCAGATCCCAGGGGTGGCGTATTGGGTATGCCTACCTCGCACATTCCCAAACTCAAATCAACATGGTATATATACGTACCTATCATGTTCGCAGAATTTAGAATGTTCTGAAAACTCTCTTTAAAGTATTTGGAACATTCCCAATAGCCACAGATAATTATCATTTCTTGGGAAATTTCCAAATGATTAACTTGAAACAAAAACAATTTATGAACAATAAATTATTCTTAACAAAGATTATTAAGGATTTAAGAACATTCATTGCTTGAATCATATTTCAAGAGATTTATCAAGAAAAGCTTGGCTAGAAATTTCTTATTTGCGATATTAAATCTACTAAAATCATATGATATAGTGTCATGGGGTAGAATGGTAAATTCTGTGAGTAAATAAGATGGTTCAGTTTTGACATACCTCTTTGTTGATAAAGTTCTCGCAAATATCTTCGTTTGTTCTTCAATCTTCAATATTCTAGGGTGTTCATTGATGACTGATATACTCAACTTTCATATTCTAATGCTAGTCTGAAACTTAATTTTAGTAGACTAGAATTCAATATATAGCTTTGTGCATCTAACATTGATAACAAGCTTGAGATATCAAAATTTACGAGTTCGACCGAGCAGTCCTCTAACAATATCAACCGTCCAGAAAATAATTGTCAGAAATAACATAAGGCTTATCGTAAATTGATAATTCAATCAGAGATAGGTACTTTTATAGTATGAGCTCGTTACGTTAAGCCCGAAATTAATTCCAATGAGAAAGATGATAGGAAAATAAACATACAAGACAAAATATGGAAGACCATCATGTTCTTCATATTCATCAGTGAAAAAAATTGAAATCCAGAAAAGAGATACACTCTGATAAATATAGGAAAAATACAAAAGCAATAAATCATCCTTTGAAAAACATTTTTCAATAGGTTTTCAATCAAAATACTAAATCAACGATGAATCAAATAATTTTTAAACGAGATCACATATTTTTTAAAGTCATTGCATTGGCAGCGAAAATTCAGTCCAATGAAATCATAACTACATACAAGAAAATATTGAAATAATTATTGTTTTAAACTTAATCATTAGTAGATTAAGCCACTAGTTTGAATCCAAATTCGACGTCTTACGAAATTCTTGGCCTGCAAGAGGATATTTTATTTTATTTCTCCATGTTGACTTGGTCTTTGGATGTTGAATAAGTCCATGGCTGAATATTAAGATTTTACGGGTGAAAAAACAAATTTTATTATTTTATTATTCGTCTCGACATGTTGTGACCTAAATTTTTTTCTTTTTAATGTATTTTTATCGTGAGGTCCTTCATCAGCTAATTATTTATTATTTTCTGCAGGTATATTTAGCAGAGATGTGGTGTAATGGATTTCTGAACTTTAACCTATTACTAGTCATCCACATAAAAAGTGCTGATGGTTTTTACATCTGGTCGTGGATCTTTACGTATCCATACCTTAGGAGTTTCCTTTATAGAAAGTATCCATACCTTAAGAGTTTCCTTTATAGAAAGTCAATTGAGACTGGCAAATCTACACTTTGCTAAGCCATGCGGATACACATACACAGTTTTTGGCAGTGGGAATATGACTTAAACATTGAGTCGACTGTTGTACTTTGGGGCGGTCGTCTCAAATGTTCTACGACAACAACTAATTTGGATTACAAAATTAAAAAAAAAAACAGCTAGTTTTTCAAACATAATAAATACCATACTTATTTAACTTCTCTACTCACACCAAACTCAATCTTCTCTGCAATTTTTCTCCACTAAAAATACTTCTAATTTTTATCTAACTTCTCTAGATTTCTCGGGAGAAATATTTTAATCTCAAGATATTAGTCGACAAAGAAATATAAAACCACATAGAAACAAACACGGTTAACATATGCCGGTAACAAAATAGGATTTTATGAAGAGAACAATCTCAATCTACTTTCCTGTCCAAAATTAGCCAAAGCTCAAGGTCATTTTTTCACAAAAATTGAGTGAGATATCGCTGCTCAAAAACCAAGAGGTGGTTGGTATGAAGTTTTCCAATTTTATGTAGAGCTACCTCTTGATGCTATACCTAATTGTCGATACATTTTCTTGGTTTATTTGTACCATATTAATGCGAAGAAACATCATCCAGAATTGATGTTTGTATTGGTGGAAAGTTGGTGGTATACTAAATACACATTTTGTTTTACAGACTTCGAAATAGGCATGCCAAATAATTTGATTTATAGATTTAGAGAAATCAATACGAAGATATAAATGAAATTAACAATTTTATTTTTTTACAAGAATAACACGATTAGACTCGTATTTCATATTTGGGATACCTTGCGGTGCGGGAGATAATATTGCATTTGAACGACAAAGTTTGATGGCACATGAAAAATATAAAGATGAACTTCTGTTGTACTTTATTGTAACAACAACGACGAAGCACACAAACTTAAGAAGTGGTAGAATTCCTGATTCATGTTGAAAGGCATTTATAATCAATAAATTACATGAGATGGACCCTGATTTGGATACATCTAACCATGTCGCTAATATGTAAGTTCCCAATGTTTTTATTTAATGGTTACTTGGTTTATGTTTTCCCCCCAAATCAAGCATTAGTGCTCAAGTAGGATAGTTAGAGGAGATGTGCGATATGTAACTTGCCCCACTTATGATTGGGTTTCCTTTATCTTAGGAGAGTTGTACATTTGTCTCGATATTGCATCGTTGGGTTTTTCAAGCATCGAGAGTTTATGGGGCCTCCTTGAGGTAATTAATAAATATGACAATACATATCCATTGGCTTTATATTAGTTAAAGATAAATTTACCAAATAACTAATCGTATGACGGGTACTTTCAATTTTTGTGGTATACAAATTTTGATGTCAGTGTATTAAGACTTTAGACTGCATCAATAAGTATTTCCCAATTGTATTAAGGTATAAAGGCAGTAACTAACATAAAAAACAAAACACTATAGAGAAAAATAATATGTATGTGCGGAGATACCAACACATTATTACGAATAAACATATTGTTATTTGGATGTCGTATGAGGGTTTCGAGGGGATAAGCCATGATATTTCCTAAAGGATCAAAGATTTTTCACTCAAGGATATTGTGTTTCGTAATCCTGCCAGGGGATCTTTGTGTTTATTATTATGGAGGAAGATGTTCTAGACAATTACCTGGTGCAGTTAATCAACCAAACAAGCCTTGATCTATACCCTTGTATTAGAACGGAATGTCCGAGCACGCTTAACTGCAGACTTTTATGCCAACTCTACAGCCAAATGTGCTGAAAACTCCTCGATGTTAGGAAATGACAAACCATTATTTATATTATAATCGACGAACCCTATCTGCCGAATCGGGATATTATAATATTACAACCTTAAATTGGAGGGAATTACACGAAAAGAACATGTAGCCTCTTGTTCTCATGCATATATATATTCGCTGAACCAATTCAAATGGAAAGAATTTTCATATTATTACCTCAAACGTGTTTGTCCCGAACTTCATATCAACCATCACTGAAAACTGGGGGTCTAAGAACCACACCCAATATTTCGCTTAGCAATCTGTGTGGACTAACTCTAATATACTTTTAAGAGAATCAACTATACAGTCAGACTCAATCTTAAGAAAAAAGTATATCAAAGAGTTATATCTCTGTTTCTTAATGTAATCAGCAAATCAAACAGATAAAATCCGTGAGCCTGATTATTATAAGAAACAACTTGGACGGTATCAAAAACCAATATCCAAGTGTCAATCAATTTAACAACAACCAAAGGTTGGAAACACAATTGATTGAACTTACGCACAACCTAGTCCAGATATTTCAATTATATAAACAAATATAATGTGGAAAATAAATAACACATACACCAGAATTTTTGTTAACGAGGAACCCCTGATAAGTGCATAATTCATATGATTTTAGTATCCATTCCATACTTGTTTTAGCTATTATTCTTGCATGTATTCGTATTATTACTATTGTTTTCTCTTATTTGCCTCTAATAGGTGAATAATCCAAAAATGAGCTACAAAGTGCTTAAAAGAGCTAGGAAGAGAAGTATTCCAAGTATCCAAGTGCCAAAGTCCAAGAGAAGTGGAAGATATGCGACGAAAAGGAGCAAAACACACACAATCAAGACTCAGGCCAAATACGGATCTTAAATCATTCAAATTAAGAATTTATCACAATCATTTTGAAGATAATTGAAAGATAAAAAGAATGCAAAAATAATGAGGTCATTCCGAGTTCGGATGAAGAAGTTATGGCCAAAACAGTTTTATCAAATACAGAAGACAGTGAAGTCCGCGAACTGGGTTTGCGGACAGGGTTCGCAGACTTAATTCCGAAAATTTCTGCTGGATTTTGAAGTCCGCGGACTGATTTCGCGCACTTAGCAAATGGGAAACGTGTATTCACACCTTGGAAGACCTAAGGGCGCGTTTGGTTTCGTTATGTCGTGTTTTCGGGACTGGTTCTTGAACCGAACTAAATACTTGGAGACCAAGCAATGTAAACCTATAAAAAGGTATTAGGTCATAGATTCGATCTCATATTATACTTTTGTTCTTCATTAATATTTTAGGGTTTACTCCTTTAGGGGGAAACCGGGTAATTGTGTAATCATGAGAAACTAAACCTTTGTTGATTAAGGATGAATTCAATGTTCTAAGCGAGAAGCTTCATTAATAATACAAATCTATTGAGAGTTTTTATCATCATCGTTTGTATTTACCATATCTAGGGTTTATGAGTGATTCTTATATTGATTTGGGAGGCCTACTAGATCAGTATATTGATTGTTCTATTGCTAGTGGAAGTTATGAGATAAGTAATCGTCGATTAACTCTCTACACAAGTAGAAATCGCGAGACCTTACAGAGAGATTCTGTGTAGCAATTGTGTGTGAATATAACACCAGCAAGTAAACCTGGAGCTAAGAGTTTAACTACTAGGATCAACCTAATTCAGAAAGCTTAAAGCATTCTATTGGATTGCACCTTGAGTGAGCTACTACTTGGTGGTTCAGTTGAATAGAATCTGATATTGGAGAGCTTCCGTATCCGTGGTAAAAGGAGTTTTGGGGATAACACTGAGCTAGATGTTATTCTACGGTTGGTGATGAATGGTTCTTATGAACAATAGATAAGTATATTAATACATTTATCGCTTAGTAACAACGAAGTATTCCTTGATCATCTTCTTTTATTATTATCTTTTTATTAATCTTAAAACCAAAACTCTCTTTTGTTATTTACTTTATCTTGCTATTTCAAATAGCGTATGAATTACACAGCTCTCTCTGGGAACAATCTCTTACTACGGCTATATTACCAGTTAATTAATGGGAAATATATTTATTAATTTGTTGAGCCTACGACAGCCCAATCAAATTTTTGCGCCTCTGCCGGGGAGCAGTTGCTAATTGATTTGTTATTTGTTTAGCCTATTTTTATTTCTTTTTTAGGTTTTCGTTTTGATATTCTCTTTTGTTCTTGTGAGTCGTCATGTTTCCCTACGGAAATAACATGTACGGATCACAAGATCAATCATATAATAATGGTAATAAATTTTATTTTCAATCTCATTCATATGAAAACTACCAACCATCCTATGGATATAATCAAAACCAATCTTTTGGCTATGATCAATATCCCAAGGAACCTTATGGATATTCACATACATATCAACAACCTTATGACGGCATGTACGTGAACAATCACAAGGATGGGAGGATAATTATGCTTCTAATCCTATTTCTTCAAGTGTTGCAGAACAAATGTGTACCATGATGGAAGATATTCATGTGCAAATGGAAAAATATTATGAAGGATTAGAGCAACATCAACAAAGGATCCATACAATTGAACAGAAACAATACGAGCAACTTCAGGAAATTCAAAGGAATGTGGACAACTTAAAAATACAAATTGTTCAACTCAAGGAAAAAAGGAATGAAGAAGAAGTATGGTTCCATAACCACAAAAATTCTGAAATTCCTATGGAGGATGAAGATTCTGATGAAGATGAGCAACCTTTACAAAATCCTAGTAACAATGATACGATTATTCCTACTCCGGATCATAATAATGATCACTCGCCTATTCAAAATGAGGAGAATGGATATGAAATAATCGTTGTTATCAATGGTGTAACGTACAAAAGTGAAGATTTTAGGATTTGCACCAATGAACTAGACTTTTTGGGAGAGGATTCCGATTCCGATGATGAAATTGTTGAAGAGATTGAGAATGAAACCAAATTGATTGAAGTCGTGGAAGACCCAATTGAGCTAGATAATAATAGTTCGATAGAGGACCACGATATACTTGAGGTAAATAATTCAATGGAGATAATTAACGAGGATCCGGTACAAGGTTTGTTTAATCCTTTGCGTAATTCTATATCTATTGATCATTTTCCTCCAATTGAAGTAGATTCCCAAAGAGTTGTTAACCTAACTTTTAAGAAAATACCTCATTTAGGATTGGAGTTGTGTGCTTCTAAAATTTTAACGGATTATTTTGCTTCTAAGTATCCCCCACTTGATGTGTTTGATTCGAGTATTTTGCAGGTTCACCAAGCTGAGGAACCTTTTGAAGTTCCCGAATTCTATGTTCTTTATCCACTTCCGAGTGTAGAAAGGACTAAGTGTGAAGGAAGCTTCAATAAAGTGATAGCTTCAATATTTATGTTTTGTTCTATGGTTTTTGTGAAGCTACTATTTGAATTGCAGATTGTTATTTAGAAGGATTACCAAATTTTCAGATTATTGGTGTACGGACGATAACAATAACGTCGGGCTTTGACGACATTAAACCAAGCGCTTAATGGGAGGAAACCCATCGGTTTTGTATCTCTATCCATTTTGTTTTTAGTTTTCTTAGTTTTTCATATCATATATTGCATTCCCATCTTAGATTTTACAAAGTCCTATATCTATAATGTAAGTTTTGACGAATTCTCGTCAGAAAATTCTGAATGTGCAGTTGTTACGAAAATAGCTCTCGAGACTTTATACAGAGTCCGATTTGAGTGGTTGACCCCAACATTTAAAGAGGACAGACTCACATTTCTTTTAAAAAAATAAAATCTGAATTCGGAGTCTGTTAAGTTGGAGCGATAGGCCTGGACATTTGAGTTTTGGTATTCTTTCAGAACTTTTTTAGATTGCATGTTAGTCAGTCCGGAGGACATAAAAGTCATACCTTTTATCGAAACACTGTGCAATTTTGACACCTCATATAAAAGACGTAGGCGAAAAACTTTTTTTTATGACGTTTTTCCTATTTCCCTACCAATTTGTACAGTTTTTGAGTTTAATTTGCTGTTACGTCAGAAATCAGAATTTTCGGTTTTGAACATTGAGGACAATGTTGAGTTTAAGTGTGTGGGAGTAGTTAAGCATGTTTGGATTGCAATAAAAAATAAAAAAATAAAAAAATCATACTCTTTGATTTCTTGCATTCTCGAGACTTCATCTTTTGGAGTTAATTTTGAGTTACTTAGGATGACACTCTACACCTTTTTAAGGTTGAAACAGTTCTTATGGCTATAGATTGAGTTCCACTTTTTCGTTCCACAATCCTTAAATATATACGTTCATAATTGAATGCGAAACTTAGCTATGGAAGTTGTTTGAAAGACTCATCCTCGCAATTAATCACTACTGAATCACTTTCTTTTTATTTTTGTAGTTATATGTTTCTCTAAAGTTATTTGGTGGGATTCTAATACTGCCGTGGATGTTGTAGCAAGGTAATCATTGATTGAGTTTGTTTAAAAGCCCCATAGACAATTGTCTTACACTCTCATAAAGAGTGAGCCGAAAAAGAAAAAGAAAAAAAAAGAGAAAAAAAGAAGAAAATATATATATATATATGTATATATATATATATATATATATATATATATATATATATATATATATATATATATATATAAGGATCCTCTTCTTTTATCGACATTAATAAATGATAGGTCCGGAATTTCGGACTAATCATAGTCGATGAATAAAAAAACCATATCATCATTATATAGCAAGTCAAAATGACTATTGATGAGGTTCTTGACACTTTGATAGCAGTATGTGTGAAACGTTGTCCCTGTCTCCGTTGCCTAAGCAAGCATGGAACGCAGGATCCAAGACAACTATCATGTACTTTCTGAAAAGGAACATGAGCTTAGAGTATCTAATAATGTGGTCGAGTTAAATGGGTGCTTCTCTCAACTACTGTGCTATAAATAAAGAATCCTTTGACACATCATACAAGTATTGTGGGTAACATCTTTCACTTAAGACAACATTTGCACACTTCACTTTTCTATTTCCATTATCTTATCCATCCATGTGATTTCAGTATGCGAGTGTTATGGCAAACGTTGCAACCAATACGATGACTATCTTAGTAAAATTTTGCAAACAGGTTGAATGTCACACGCAAGTAATTGCTTAGTGTGATGATTCGAATGTATGTGGGATGTTTGCAGCTAAAGAACTTATGCAAGCTAATTATTTAACTATTATGTTGTGTCTATCCTTAGTGGTTCTTCCAAGGCGAGAAATAGGTTTTGTGGGTATACCTCTTGTAAGCCCTCACGAGACTATAACTCGTCCACTAGGGACACCTAGGGGTTTAAAGGCCTGTTATTCATGCTAAGAGTAACCGTATCCTCACGACATGGAGTTGTTGTATTTAGGATTAGTTTTATTTAGTTTTCTCTAGAACTAGCAAAATCTAAGTATGGGGGAATTTGATAAGTGCATAATTCATATGATTTTAGTGTCTATTCCATACTTGTTTTAGCTATTATTCTTTCATGTATTCGTACATTACTATTGTTTTCTCTTATTTTCCTCTAATAGGTGAATCATCCAAAAAGGAGCTAAAAAGTTCTGAAATACCTAGGAAGAGAAGTATTCCAAGTTCCAAAGTCCAAGAGAAGTGGAAGATATGCGACGAAAAGGAGCAAAACACACATAATCAAGACTCAGGCCAAAGAAGGATCTTAACTCATTCAAATTAAGGATTTCTCACCATAATTTTTAGGATAATTGAAAGATAAAAAGAATTCAAAAAGAATTAGGTCATTCCGAGTTCGGATGAAGAAGTTATGGCCAAAACAGTTTTTATCAAATACCGAAGACAGTGAAGTCCGCGAACTGGGTTTGCGAACTGGGTTCGCAGACTTAATTCCGAAAATTTCTGATGGATTTTGAATTTCGCGGACTGGGTTCGCTCACTTAGCAAATGGGAAACGTGTATTCACACCTTGGAAGACCTAAGGGCACGTTTGGTTTCGTTATGTCGTGTTTTCGGGTCGGGTTCTTGAACCGAACTAAATACTTGGAGACCAAGCAATATAAACCTATAAAAAGGTATTAGGTCATAGAATCGATCTCATATTATACTTTTGTTCTTCATTAATATTTTAGGATGAATTCAATGTTGTAAGCGAGAAGCTTCATTAATAATACAAATCTATTGAGAGTTTTTATCATCATCGTTTGTCTTTACTTTATCTAGGGTTTATGAGTGATTCTTATATTGATTTGGGAGGCCTACTAGATCAGTATATTGATTGTTATATTGCTAGTGGAAGTTATGAGATAAGTAATCGTCGATTAACTCTATACACAAGTAGAAATCGCGAGACCTTACAGAGGGATTCTGTGTAGCAATCGTGTGTGAAGATAACACCAGCAAGTAAACCTTGAGCTAAGTGTTTAACTACTGGGATCAACCTAATTCACAAAGCTTAAAGCATTCGATTGGATTACACCTTGAGTGAGATACTACTTGGTGGTTCAGTTGAATAGAATCTGATATTGGAGAGCTTCCGTATCCGTGGTAAAAGGAGTTTTGGGGATATAACTGAGCTAGCTATTATTCTACGGTTGGTGATGAATGGTTCTTATGAACAATAGATAAGTATATTAATCCAGTTATCGCATGGTAACGACGAAGGATTCCTTGATCATCTTTCTTTTATTATTATCTGTTTATTAATCTTAAAACCAAAACCCCCCTTTGTTATTTACTTTATCTTGCTATTTCAAATAACGTATCAACTACACAGCTTTCTGTGGGAACGATCTTTTACTACCGCTATATTACCAGTTAATTAGTGGGAAATATATTTATTAATTTGTTGAGCCTACGACAGCCCAATCAACCGCAAATGCAGAAAAACCCAGGGACCTTGTCCAGATTTGAACACCACATTGTATTAAGTCGCTACAGACATTAGCCTACTCCAAGTTAACTTCAGACTGGAATGTAGTTGAGCCATAATAAATCTCACACTGATCAAGGTACAATTGCTCCCCTTACGTCTCTGAATACCAGCAGGACTCTACGCACTTGATTCCCTTAGTTGATCTCGCAAATAACTAAGAGTTGCTACGACCCAAAGTCGAAGACTTGATAAACCAATCTGTCTCACATAGAAAAGTCTATTGTATAGATAAATATGTCTCCCACAGATATACCTATGAGTTGTGTTCCGTATTTTGATAAATTAAGGTTAATAGGAACCAATTGATATACCAGACTTATATTCCCGAAGAACAACCTAGAAATATCAATCACCTCACAATAATCTTAATCGTATGGTAGCTGTTTGAGGGTGAAAACAGTTTCTGCTGATTTTGGTAATTTCGAGTGTATGGGTGAGAAACGAATCTAAACCCTAAACAATGTACTGCAAGGGAGTACTTTGATTCGAGAGATCAATATGTACAAATCCGACCTAAACCAAGAAATGGTCGTTCCAGCCTTGCTTCGGTCACAAAGTGAAGGAGAAGGGTTGTTCTAGGAAAGGAAGCGCGGAGAGTGTTGAGACCAGAATATTTGATTCAGGAAGAATAGTTATTTGACGACTTGTATCATAAAGTGGAAAGCTAACATATGGGACAACTAACAAGTGATTTCTGAGTGTTGTATTCTCCTGACCAAAAACTTGTTCTTTGGTGGAAATAGGTGAGACCTATTTATACAAGTGGCAATGAAATGTACCCTGGTCTCGTAAGAAGTGGAAACGGTTGAGTAAATGGAAGAAAGCGGTAATGGGTAACGCCTGGAATTGATGTTTCCATAATGAAGGAAACGTTTCACCATTACTTCTTGTATTTACTAACCGCCTCACTCTTATGACACTTTCTTGTAACGGGCGTAGTGTACGCCGTTCGCTGTAAACCGCCAGACCAATACCCTGATGAGCATCCCCCAGTTTGTGACATGTTTTGATGTCTCGAGTGTGGCATGTTGTTATTGTTTGGCAAGTTGAGATTGGGAGGCTTGCCGGCTCGGTGGTTACCTTCGACGGTCGAGATTTTGCATCTTGAGAGGAAGGTTAGCCGTTGATTGTGGTTTCCTTACGTTGGTATCCAGTGGCGTGGTCACGGTGCTGGCATGGCTTGCGCATGCTCTTGGCGTGGATAATTAGGGTTTGGTGCCGTGACCATAGAATAGGCATAGCTAAGTGTGCGTCGTGGCCAAAGAGTTGGAAGAGTAGCCAAAGGTTGCCAGAAGTCGTTTGGTTTAGTGGCGAGCTTGTACGGCTGAGATTTGCATCTTAGAAGGAAGGATAGACGTTGGTTGTTGCAACCTTCCGTTTGGAAGCCATTGTCATGGAGGCATGGCTTTGGCGTGGCCAAATTAGGGTTTTGGCACCGTGGCCAAGAGTTGGCACCGTAGCCAAGAGATTGCCACAAGTCGTTTGGTGGCAAGTTTGTACGGATAAGATTTGCATCTCAGAGGGAAGGGTAGCCGTTGATTGTTGCAACCCTCCATTTGGCAGCCAGCGGCATGGAGGCATGGCCAAATTAGGGCTTTGGCACCATGGCCAAATTAGGGTTTTAGAAACGTGGCCAAGAGTTGGCATCGTAGCCAACAGATTTCCACAAGTCGTTTGGTAGCAAGTTTGTACGGCTGAGATTTGCTTCTCAGAGAGAAGGATAGCCGTTGATTGTTGCAACCTTCCGTTTGGCAGCCAGCGGCATGGAGGCATGGCCAGCATGGCTTTGGCGTGGCCAAATTAGGGCTTTGGCACCGTGGCCAAATTAGGGTTTTGGCACCGTGGCCAAGAGTTGGCATCGTAGCCAAGAGATTGCCACAAGTCGTTTGGTGGCAAGTTTGTACGGCTGAGATTTGCATCTCACAGGGAGGGTAGCCGTTGATTGTTGTAACCCTCTGTTTGGCGTCCAGCGGCATGGAGGCATGGCCGGCATGGCTTTAGCGTGGTTTAGGCACGACCAAGCTAGGATTTTGGCATAATTTTAGGCGCGGCCAAAATTATTTTTGGCATAGTTTAGGTACGGCCAAAATTAGGGCTTGGCATTGGGCCAAAAGTTGCCACGCGTTTGGTGGCGATCTTGGACGGCTGAGATTTACATCTCAGAAGGAAGGGTGGCCGTTGATTGTTGCAACCCTTCATTTGGCAGCCAGCGGCATGGAAGCATGGCGACATGGCTTTGGTGCGGAGGTATGGCTGACATGGCATGCCATTGGCACTATGGTGCGGCTGGCATGGTTGGTATGCCTTTGGCGCGGAGATGTGGCTAGCATGGCATGCCATTGGCACGGTTGTGCGGCTGGCATGGTTGGAATGCCTTTGGCGCGGAGATGTGGATGGCATGGTGGTGTGGCTGGCATGGTTGGCATGCCTTTGGCGCAGAGATATGGCTATTAGGGTTTAGCGTGTCGAAACCCTAGTTTAAAATATGTGGCAGGCGTGATTGGCACGTTTGACTGGCATGCGCGGCTGGCATGTGCAGAGATGATGTCAGTCAGTACCGAGGGCTCTGCCGTGGAGCATGGCATATACATGAAAAAGGTACCCCGGTAATTTTACGCAGACATGTTGAATGGTTCAATAAATGTGCTAGTGGCGACATTATTACTCAAGTTTGACGTCACTGTTTGACTAAGGTTTTACGATTTTAACCCTAAGCTAAAAACCACCATCAACAGTAGCGAAACAAGATATTGTGGGATCACAAACGATGAGACGAAGATGTTTGTGACTATTTTTTTATCTTTCCTATCGGAGATTAAATCTCGAGCAATTCTTAGAGAAGATAATACTCAATCACGATAGAAAACAACAATATCAGAACATGCAACTACAGAGAAAATAGTTGGGTCTGGCTTTACAATCCCAATGAAGTCTTCAAGTCGTTAACCTACAAGGTTTTGGAAAAACCTAAGGTTAAAGGAGAATCGACTCTAGTTGCAACTAGAATCATACAAGAGGTGTGGGGATTAGGTTTCCCAGTTGCTAGAGTTCTCCTTTATATAGTCTTCAAATCAGAGTTTGCAATCAATGTTACCTTGGTAACAAAGCATTCAATATTCACCATTAGATGAAAACATGATTAGACTCAAGCTAATATATTTCAACCGTTAGATAGAACTTAGCTTGTTACACACAAATGAAAAGTGACTTCACTTAGATATGAGTAACCGTACCCAAACGTGTGCACCTTTGTTGGCTCAAACGTCTTCACCATTAGATTAAATCAATGTTACCTTGGTAACCGTACCCAAACGTCTTCACCATTAGATTAAATCAATGTTACCTTGGTAACCGTTAGATAGAACAATAGTTAACCGAACTTATCCATATGAACACTTTCATATTAACCTTATTCATCTTAACCATAACTAGTTCAAATGACTCAAATGAAACTAGTTCTAGAGTTGTTTAATTGTTTATATTCTCATAGAAGTATACAAGACACAATTAAAGCAAATCGATTTTGATTCATTCGAATCAATTCATGAACATTATAGCCACAGTACGCAAAATATTTCATTCTTTATTATATAAATGTGTTAGTTCATGAACAAACCGATTTTAGAACATAACCCACTCAAGTATGCAAACGGGTACGCATACCTAAGTGGCCGGACTAAGTTTGGGTTCCCTAATACGCGAACACGTATGCATACCACCAAACTCAGTAAAGTCCCGGAACTTGAACCTCACGCCAGTACGCGTACCAGTATGTGCACTTAGTTCCCGGACCTCTACTAAACCATACGGGTATGCATACCATGGTTCCTGGACTTGGAATATCTTTCCACAGTTAGCAAACAACTATGCATACTGTGCTATATCCAATCATGGTTATTTTTTCTAAACTCCCATTTCAATCATTAAAACATTCTCGGAAGACGACAATAGCTATCTCACACAAACTATTAGCTTCAAAGAAATTTTCAAATGATCGAATGATCAATACGAAACATTCTGAGTCTACATCAAATGACTGTCTCACACAAATCATGTAAGATGTTACCAGGTGAGTTTAACATGATCATCTTTTGACTTTCGTCAAGAATATAAGATTAACTTGGTTAAAGAGAATGATTACCAAAACATATTTCGAGAAATATGTAAGCGAGTCAAACTCAGCTCGAAATATCAAATGTGTATAATTGAAATCTATGTAGCTATACGACTTTTGTCTCAAATAGGAGATAGAGTAGATAGACTTTTGAGTGATAGATGAGTTCAAGTATCCACACACCTTTTGTTGATGAAGTTCCACAAGCTCCTCTTAGTAGTTCTTCGTCTTTGATCTATGAACGCCGTGAAGTCTAAAGCTCAACTACACTTTTTATCCTAATCTCAGACTTGGCTATAAGTAGACTAGAAATCAAGACTTATAGTTTTGGAAACTAAACATGACAACAAGATTAAGATATCAACGCTTGCAAATTCGACCGAGCAGTGCTCTAACAATCACTAGTCCAATCATGATGTGAAAACAATCATAAACATTATTAGTAAAAAGTTATCATCTTAGGAAATTACAAATTTATTATTATATTTTTTATATCATATGTGGGTAATGTAGGTAAAAATGGCAATGATGTTGGTTATGACATCAAATAAATGGTGTACCTTAGTAAAGTTAAAATTAAGGATACCACATTATTATTGTAGTCTTTATTATTTTACCACAAAACTAAATAAACAAGAAAAAAACAACAAAAAAAAAGACAAAACAATTAGAAACCAAAAATTCATTTACTTTTACCCATCTTTCCCTACTAACCATTCCGTATAACAGGCAAAGGAAATCAAAACTTTCACCAAAAACCACTCGTATTCCACCCTCCCAATTGTATAAAATATCCTTACTATTCCATACACTATTCTCTACATACCCATATACCCTACTCCTACCTATATAAACCCCCCAATACTTCACCCAAAGACAGAGAAGAAAAACATCATTCCCCCTCTCAATACCTTCACCGAATATTCACCCCACTTATTTTCTAAACCATTTTTATAAAAATACTTCTACTTCACATGCTCCCTTACCAATCCATTTACAACTACAAAAGGTCCTGTAACATTAAAAAAGAAGAAGAAAAATAGTCATTTGCTTTTCAATAGTATCTAGTTACTTAATACCAGTTGTAATCTGTTATTATCAATGAAATCCAAAAAAACTTAGATTAGTCAACCGACTAACCGAGTATTGTTTTAAAAAGTTTAGCGTTAAATTGCTAGTATTTTAACTACTTTTTAGCATACTTACCCCAAAGCAAGGATTCCTCCAAATTTTGTCGTATTCAAGGTATAATAACTTAACTCCTCTACATTTTCATATTAATTATGGTACGATAAAAAATGAGGAAAATAATAACTCCCCATTCCTAAGACAAATTTATATATAGATTTGTTTATCAACCATGTTGGTAAATTTCAACGGACGCAAATGTCTTTTCACCCCACGTTTGGATTGGATTTATATTTACTGATACTAAAAATGGCATTTAATTAATTAGTTTGAGAATTTATTTATTATTGTTTTATGTGGGCGAACCGGAACACGAGTATAAAATGGTCTTCCAATCTCGTTTTAAGGTTACACATACATAGCTTGAGAATTTATATATTTATTATTATTTTGTGTGGGTGAACCGGAACACGAGTATAAAATGGTCTTCCAATCTCGTTTTAAGGTCACACGTACATACTTGAGAATTTATTTATTTATTATTATTTTATGTGGGCGAATCAGAACACAAGTATCAAATAGTCTTCCAATCTCGTTTTAAGGTCACGCATACATACATGAGAATTTATTTATTTATTATTATTTTATGTGGGCGATCCGGAACATGAGTGTAAAATGGTCATCCAATCTCGCATTAAAGTCATACATACATACTTGATCATTAATTTTTTTTCTTAAACTTACTTGTTCTTTTACGTTACTTTAAGTGAGTTCTTTGAAGTGTGAGTTTAGAGCGGTTTTCCACTTTCACACTAAGATCATACTTGTGAATTTTTATATGTTAGTGAATAACATTAATGAAAATGATTTTGTCATTACTGTGTCCGCCTAGGTGCGAATATCGAAATGGTCTTCCATTAGTTCATGCTCAGGTCACACAACCTTAATGTTTCAAAAGTCTTTACTAGGCATTAATTTCTGTTTTATTGCACGAAATACAGAAAACTCTTTATATTACCAAACCGCATTTTGAGTTGTCTTCAACTCTAACGTTGAATCTATAATCACACGAGACTATTAGATAATACTTCTTCATGTTTTGAATTACTCTTAATTCTTTACTATCATATATAGAGTTGTCCTCAACTCTAACGTTGAACCTATAGTCACACGAGATTATTAGATGATATTTTTTCATGCTTAGAATCACTGTAAAATTCTTAGCCATCGCATCTAGGGTTGCTGTAAACTCTAGGCACCAAATTCATAGTCACACTCGACTTTGAACTCACTATAATTTACCATGGTTTTGTATGTCTGGAACATGAAGGTTCCTTATAATTTTAGCAAGTCTTATGTTATGGGCTAAATAAGTCACAAGCAGACATATGTATATTTCGATAAAATAAATTGTAATAATTTTTCCCTTAATCATGAAGTAGAGGCCAGTCATTTAATTGGGCGGTTGATGGATGTCTAACACTTTCCCATCCCATACTAGAAACTCCTTACCTAAATTCTCTGATAGCAGACTAGGAATAAGTAAGTCACAGCTAGATTGTTGTTCCCGAAAGAATACAAACTAGTTAAAAGGGTCTTGATTCCTTTTATTCAAGTGGCGACTTCAAAAGATCTTTACAAAATTGAACTTTTTAATCACAAACGGTTAAGAAGTTATATATCTCATGTCCACTACCACATTCACAAACGAATGTGTATCTCTGCACGACACCATCACTCTGCCCCCTCGGTTTCAACAGTGACGACTCTGCTGGGATTTAGAGATTCGACTCGAAAATGATTAAAGGGAAAATGTTTATGATGTTTTATTATGGTACTAATGTTCACTCAAGAATCTTTGTGATTTCAGGTACCACTTCCATCGTAAGTCGTCATCACGGGAAGGAATAAATACGTCCAGGGTTGGTCGAGAATCGAAGGAAAGCTGAAAAGGATGTCTTCTCCACCTGAACGAGAAGAATCAAGCATCCACGACAGCCTGAATACTTCCCACATTGAGCGTCTTATAGAGGAACAATTCAATAAGTTCTTGCAAAAGATGGAGGAAAAAGCCAAGGCAACAGCAGAAAATGCAGCAAGTTCCATTCATCAACCAAGGGAAGAACCTATAGTCGGATAAAGTCCTTGAAGATGTTCGAGGGAAGTCCATACTAGGAGGAAACAGTAACGGAACGACCATGCAACCAAAGGAATATAACGAAATAGGTGAACAATACGAAAAAGTATCACCAAGCAAAGAAAGTCTGGAGTTCGAGTATTTCAAAAAACAAGTAATGAAGAGGTTCTCAACAATCGAAGTCAGCATCGAGCTTGAAGGCAAAGTCTGGTATACTCCACCCAAAGGAAACTAACCTGCAGGCTTCAAATTCCCAAAAATGGAAAAATATGATGGTCGAGGTCCCCCAGGGTCTCACGTCATGTTATACCTCAGCTACATGAATCCGAAAGGGCTAACAGACGATTGGTTGCTGAGTTTGTTTCATCAAAGTTTGACAGGATTGGCTCTCGACTGGTACCAACATGTAGAGAAAGCTAAAATCTCCACATGGTCAACCACGATAGAATCATTCGTCGAACACTTCACAAAAATCACAGATAACACCGTAGCTTTACGTCATCTGGAATCTCTGCGACAAGGAGCTCATGAAGGATTCACTGACTGGATGAGCCGTTGGGATAAAAAAGTGTTTTCGAAAGGCCGTCAGAAGCAACACAACTAAAAATGTTAATGAAAAGCGTGTCGATGTCTTACCGAGGTCTTCTTAGCATGGCAGGTCCACAAACATTGTCCGAGTTCCGAGTCAAAGGTACCTACATAGAAGATGCTATGAAGGATGGAGCGTATGATGGATTCTCCATGGGTCAGGGTATTCCATCAAAGAAAAAAGAGGTCAACTATGTAAATCCAAATCCATGCAGACCCGCATATATTCGAGGAACGGGGAAGACACCGGCAATGGAAGCACCTCAGCAAGGAAGGCAACAACGAGAACCATTCCTTGAGAGAAAATGGAGCAAGGACCGAATCTTCACTAATCTAAATACGGGAATCAGCACATTCTTGCCAATGTTGGTGGAAGGACATTTAATCAAGCTCAGAGACCCAAAACCTATGCCAGACCCCAAACCTCGAGGATTTGACGAATCCAAAATCTGCAATTTTCACCAAGGTCCAGGACACGATACCAACTCATGATGGGTCCTAAAACATTTAATCCAAGACCCGTTGGATGATGGGAAGATAGTGATAGACGGGGCAGAAAAGAAACCTCATATTCATAACAACCCTTTACCCATACATCAAGTCGATCAAGGGATAAATGTGATTGAGGAAATTTCTAGCGATAGACCGATTAACACTGTCGAGGTCGATGAAACTAAACAAACACCTTTGTTTATAGTTGCGGAGAGCGGGAAATTTGTGTACCCCAAGAAGACAGTCAGCCGGTGTGAAGCTGTACAACATAAAACTAGAGGAGGAAGGCATTTCAAACCCGTCGACCTGTGTGCTGAAAACCCCGGTGCCCTTTCTAGAGGCATCCAAGTGCAAGTTAGACCTGACAACCAAGAAGAAGTGATTAAGGAAGATAATTTGCTCATGGAGCAATTACAAAAGACTAGAGCCAACATCTCGGTCTGGGGGCTACTAGAAGCATCAACCGGACACCGCCAAGCTATGCAAGAGGCACTGAATTCAATACAAGTACCTACAGGGATCACTCCTGACGCTTTGGTGCACACAATCGCACAGATCAGTAGACCAGGATCTATCACGTTCACAGACGATAATTTACCACCAGAAGGAAGAAATCACAATAAGGCCCTTTACATCACAATAGGGTGGGAGAACGCGCCGGTATCATTGGTCCTCATGGATAACGACGGTCATGTGTTAACATATGTCCTTTAAAGACATTACAAAAAATGATGGTCAACCTGAGCTACATAGTGGAAGCTGAAGAATCATGCCGAACAGTCAAGAGGTTTTGATAGCGGAGAACAAGTCGCGCTCGGAGAAATCACGCTCGAGATATGGGTCGGACCATTGAAAACTCAAGCCGTATTCCTAGTGACGAACATTCATTCCAGTTTCAACATGCTTTTGGGACACCCTTGGATGCACAAGAATGGGATATGCGCATCCTCACTCCACCAGAAAATTAGGTTTGAAATGGGGTGTAAGGAAGTCACGGTGCACGGCGACAACGGAAGAAATGAAATAAGAGCAAATCAAGTCGGAAGAAACATGGTCCCGGTGATTAACAATTACACCGAAGTGGCTACATGCGAATTCAAGTCCAATCTGGCCGACCATCAAGTATTCCGCACTTATTCAACTACAGAAATCGAAAGGTACCAGATATGCTCAAGAAAAATCAGTTCTTTCCCGGGATGGGACTCGGACTGCGACAACAAGGATCAACTCAACCGATATCAATCCCAGGAAGAAGAGCTTTTGACACAACAGGACTTGGATACCGTCCGACAAAGGAAAATTCTACAACATACAAAAAGAAGCATGAGGACCATGGAGTTGATTGGAACCTCCAACCATCGTTTAAAAAATGGTTCGTCCGAAAGGGAGAAAGAAAGCTTCCAGCTAACGGTGGACCAAAGAAAATCACTCCTGTGATAACTAAAGGTAACCTTAGCAAAGGAAAGGAGATCCGAGAACCAGTATACGACGGTGTGAGCCAACTGTTCCTACCGAGTTCACTCGATAATGCAGGCGAGTCAAGCGGAACCAAAGGAAATGACGGAAGAGAAATAGAAATTCCAGGGGCAAGAGAAGTCCAGACTACACCAGATCAAGCCAAGGAAGATGCCACCCAGGTGTATATGGAGCATTCGAGTGTTGATCAATATGTTCCTGAGGCGAAGGAATTCCCGATTTACAATGGCGAGAGTTCTCCTCTCCTCCACCTTTACTCGTATCTCTCGTATATGGAAGAATGGGAGATGGATGAGGAGAACTATTTGAAACACTACTTCAGCATCAGCTTAATCGGCGGCGCACTGGCATGGTACTTGACTATCGACCATACCCAGCTCTCGACCTGGTCAGCGATGGTAAAAGCATTCGTAGAACACTTTTTGAAGACTGAAACCGTTATGCATAACTTAGAAAATTTCCTATCAAACCGAAGGAAGAAGTTTCGGAAGGTTGACATCAAAATAGAAGCACAGTCGTTTTCTCCGGATCCTGTCGACCATGATAATTACATCTGTATGATCGTTCATAACAATGCCATTGAAGACGTTGGAAAATCTTCCTCTGACGCCGAAAAAAAACGCCCTAAGAGGAGCGGGTGGTGGGGGTTCACAACTGAAGAAGGATGAGCCGGAATAATCCTCGTGGACTCCAGAGAGTTGTATTTGTAATTTTAATGCACTTTTAGTTTTGAAAAAGAAAAACCCAAAAAATCAGAAAAACCAAAACAAATGAAGAAAATGTAGAAAAAAAAAGAAAACAGATTGTAGAAATAAATAAAGATTTTGAAATTCAAGAAGATGCACATGTTTGGATGTTGACACTGAAAGAGTATTTGACTATGATGAAGAAATGATAAATGGTCCGGAATAATGGCAACTTCAAGATGAAACTTAGCTTATATAAAGACAACTCTCTTTATTGATGTTTAGAAAATCTCTCAAAACTAAACACAAGCTCTAATCTTGCTCTTATGATCAACCACAACTTTGGTGTTCATATATATATATATAGAACTATGAATTCCTTTTCCTAGTCCTATTACCTTATTACATGTCTTTCCTTTTCTTAGAACTAGATGACTTCTAATTCCCTTAGGATTGCATCAATTTCCTAACCTCATTCCTTTACTACATGTATTTCCTATTCTTAGAACTAGTTGGAACCTAATTCCCTTTAGGAATACAGGCTAGGCTTTCCTTATTCTAACCAAACATGTTAGAGACTATCTTAGCCTCAATGTTGAAGTTAATCCAACATTCTCCCCCTTAAGCTTCAACTGCACTTGTGACATGTCTTGTACTGCAATCAGTTTTCTCATTTCTTCAAACTTGATCCGAGCTAATGCCTTTGTCAATATATCTGCTTTCTGCTCAGTTCCTGGTATGTGTTCAACGTTGATGATCTCCTTCTCGATACATTCTCGTATGAAATGATACCTTTTGTGAATGTGTTTCGTCTTCCCATGAAACACTGGATTTTTAGTGAGTGCAATTGCAGACTTATTATCAATCTTGATGAGAACTTTTTCAGGTTCCCTTCCTTTGATTTCACCCAACAATTCTTGAAGCCATATTGATTGTTTAGCTGCTTCTGTTGCGGCCATAAACTCAGCTTCACAGGATGAGAGGGCTACAGTGTCTTGCTTCTGTGAACACCATGTAATAGGTGCTTCACCTAGATAAAATATATGACCAGTTGTACCTTTTCCATCATCTTGGTCAATATTATGACTGCTATCACTATACCCAACAATTCCTTTTGATCCTCCTCGACCATACTTCAATCCACAGCTGATTGTTCCTATTAGATATCTCAATATCTACTTTATTACATCACCATGAGACTTGCCTGGACTCTGCATATAACGGCTTGCTACTCCCACAGAGAAAGCCAAATCTGGTCTTGTGTGTAATAAGTATCTTAGGCATCCAACATTTCTTCTATAACTCGTTGAATCAATCTCTACTTCTTCTTGTGCCTTTGAAACTTTAAGTCCAAACTCCATTGGTATCTTAGTTGGATTACAAGTTTCAAGTCCTGCTTCTTTCAGAATTCTCCTTCCATAAGCTTCTTGTAATTGCTCTAATACCAATTAATGACAACTTCAAGATGAAACTTAGCTTATATAAAGACAAATCTCTTTATTGATGTTTAGAAAATCTCTCAAAACTAAACATAAGCTCTAATCTTGCTCTTATGATCAACCACAACTTTGGTGTTCATATATATATAGAACTATGAATTCCTTTTCCTAGTCCTATTACCTTATTACATGTCTTTCCTTTTCTTAGAACTAGATGACTTCTAATTCCCTTAGGATTACATCAATTTCCTAACCTCAATCCTTTACTACATGTATTTCCTATTCTTAGAACTAGTTGGAACCTAATTCCCTTTAGGAATACATGCTAGGCTTTCCTTATTCTAACCAAACATGTTAGAGACTGTCTTAGCCTCAATGTTGAAGTTAATCCAACACGGAAGATGTCCCGGAAGAGATCCAAAAAATTCTTGACAAACATGAAGAAGAGTCAAAATTTTCTAAAGAAGAAACAATCAACCTGGGAAGTGAGGAATAACCGCGAAATATCAAGATAGGAACAACATTATTTTCCGAAGAAAGAACCGAGATGATCAAGTTACTCACCGAATTTGAAGACGTATTCGCATGTTCCTATGAAGATATGCCTGGGTTAGATACCGACATGGTAGTCCACCGCTTGCCGACATACCCAGGCATGAAGCCACTCAAACAAAATCTCAGAAGATTAAGGCCCGAATGGACTTTAAAAGTCAAGGAAGAAGTTGAGAAGCAACTTAATGCGGGTTTTGTTAAGGCTGTTACATATACTAAGTGGCTAGCAAACATTGTACATGTTCCAAAGAAAGATGGAAAAGTGAGGATGTGCATAGATTACCGTAACCTGAACAAAACCAGTCCAAAAGATGATTTTCCATTACCACACATTGATATCTTGGTAGATAATGCTGCTAGACAAGGGATGTTATCATTCATGGATGGGTTCTCTGGATACAATCAAATCAGAATGGTGGAAGAAGACATGACTAAAACATCTTTCATCACTCCGTGGGGAATATTTTGTTATTTGGTCATGCCTTTCAGACTGAAGAACGCTGGAGCCATGTACCAAAGAGCCATGACAACCATTTTTCATGATATGATGCACAATGAGCTAGAAATCTATGTAGATGACATGGTGGCAAAGTCTGAGCACATCAAAGATCATGTGGGTGTTTTGAGAAAGGTTATTCAACGCCTTCAAAAGTTTCAACTCAAGCTCAATCCCAACAAATGTATGTTTGGTGCCAAGTCTGGAAAATTGCTAGGATTCGTCGTCAGTAACAGGGGAATCGAGTGTGATCCATCAAAAGCTAAAGCTATCATCGATATGTCTCCTCCAAGGACTGAAAAGGTAATCAGAGGGTTTCTAGGTCGGCTCCAATTCATCAGTCGGTTCATAAATCAACTGATTCCCATATGTGAACCCATATTCAAGCTGCTAAGAAAGAATGTTCCTACTGTGTGGAATCGAGAATGTCAGGAAGAATTTGAAACCATCCAGAAGTACTTGGCAAGTCCACCGATACTAGTATCACCTACCCCTGAAGTCCCGCTCATTCTTTATCTTTCAGTTACTGATACCTCTATGGGAGCAATGTTGGGGCAATACCACGAAGATAGCGGCAAAGAACGTGCCATTTACTACCTCGGTAAAACTCTTTCAGGATACGAGGCTCAATACACCATGTTAGAAAAGACTTGCCATGCACTTGTTTGGGAAACCCAACGTCTTCAACACTACATGTTATCTTACAAGGTCCAGCTGTTATGCAGGATGGATCCTCTCAAATACTTGTTCGAAAAGGCTGTATTGTCCGGTAGAACATCAAAATGGCAACTCTTACTCTCTGAATTCGAGATCACATACATCACACAAAAATCTGTCAAAGGAAGATCAATTCTCGATCACCTAGCATCACATCCTCTCCTAGACAATACTGAGCTGAAGGTCGATTTTCCAGATGAATAGGTGATGTACGCCGATCAGGTTCAAGAGAAACCTTGGAAGATGTATTTTGATGGCGCCCGCAATAAACAAGGAAGAGGCGTAGCGGCACTGCTAGAGTCCCCGGAAGGCATTCACACACCTATTGTTACCAGACTTTGTTTCCAATGCACCAACAACGTAGAAGAGTATGGAGCTTGCATAGCTGGGTTGAAAGCCTCAATCGAAATCGGTGTCAAGAATATCATAGTGTTTGGAGACTCATTATTGATAATCAAATAAATATAGAAAGAGTGGAAAGTCAATGAACGGTTGTCCCAATATCATGAACACTTGGAGGAACTCACCAGACGATTTGATCATATTGAATTCCACCACATATACCGAAACAAAAATCATGGTGCAAATGCTCTTGCTGTGTTGGCATCCTGGTTAACCGTCCAAGAAGGAATGATGATAAAACCCATTGAGATAAGCCAAAGAGATGAGCCTGCCTTCTGTTATTCCATCCAAATTGATGCTAAACAATTAGATGGTGTCCCTTGGTTCGTCGGCATCCAAAGGTACCTCGAAGATCAATCCTACCCGGAAAGTTCAACAAAACAACAAATGAGATACATCATACGAATGACATGCCAGTACACCATCTACGCAAATATCCTCTACAAAGTATCAAGAGACGGAACATTGTTACGCTGTGTGAATGATCATGAAGCAAGGAAAATCTTGGAAACAGTACATAGCGGTGATTGCGGTCCCCACATGAATGCACACATGATGTGTAAGAAGATATCTCTCCTCGGGTAAAACTGGACAACGATGATGACAGATTGCTGCAACTTTGTTCGGAAGTGTCACCAATGCCAGATACATGGGAATCTCATGCATGTGACTCCTTCTCAACTGCATACTTTGTCTTCTCCATGGCCATTCTCCACTTGGGGAATCGATCTCATAGGAAAAATTAACCCGTCTTCCAAGGGCCACAAATATATTTTCGTTGCAATTGACTACTTCACCAAGTGGGTTGAAGCCATCCCCACTAGAAGCTTCAAAGGAAAGTCGACTATTGATTTCACACGGAACCACCTCATTTGCAGATACAGAATCCCACACGAAATCATATCAGACAATGGATCAAATTTCATCAGCGAGGAAACCAAAGAAATGTTAGACAAGTACAAGATTCAACACCATCTGGCATCACCATATCGGCCTCAAACCAATGGAGCGGTAGAAGCATCCAAAAAAACATTGGTCAAAATATTGAAGAAAATGACCGAGACATATACAGACTGGAGTGAAAAGTTACCCTATGCTTTGTGGGCTTACAGAACCTCCATCCGCACTGCAATCGGGCTACGCCTTTCTCACTTTCATATGGCATGGAGGAAATGCATCCTATTGAGGTAGAAATTCCAACACTGAGGGTGCTAAAGGAGAGTCAGTTATCCGAAGACGAATGGGTAAAGGCAAGAGTTCGAGAAACTAAATTTGATCGATGAAATGAGACTTACCGCAGCTTTCCATTCACAAGCATACCAAAATAGAGTTGCACGCAATTTCAACAAACATGTGCGACCATGCAATTTCAATGAAGGAGATCTCGTGCTCAAAGAATTTCGTCCACTGAAACATTCAGACCCTAGAGGCAAGTTCAAGCCAAAGTGGGAAGGCCCGTTCATCGTCAAAAATATCTTTCAGGAATGGATGTATAATTGATGGAATTAAATGGCGAAGAAAATCCAAGGCTTACTAATGCAGATCAACTCAAAAGGTATTACGCCTAAAGAATAATGCACATCGGTTTCCCAAAAGATGGCTTCGTATTTATTTCCAAGATACTGCGGCAAGTTATACATACATCGGTTTCCTTCTCAACACGCAAGTTAGAAGATGAAAGTTTGTTGTATCAACCCAATTGATTGATGGTAACTTTGATGCTATATCGGGTCTCGACACATCCACAAAGATTCAACCTTTTCAGCATTATGTACAGTTTGTTTCGAACCTTCGACCTTGTTTCTTTTGTTGGTTTTTTCGCCCATCGTTTCTCTTTATTTTCGAAAAAAAAAAAGACCTTTTGTTTAAAAAAAAAATAGAACAAAAAATGTCGATGAGGAAAGCCTTAGGATTCGATACGGTGTTATGAGCAACCAGAAAGGCAACTGAGACAAAAGGGCTATTTTGCGTTCCCTCCCCTCCCAAGATCGTTAATTGCGTTTCCTCCCCAAATAATTCAAAATTAGTGTTTCCTCCCATCGTTACTTTTTCCGTCTACACTTCCGTCAGCCGAGTCAGCAATGATATCCATGTGGCAAAACCAAACACGTGCCCAACAAAATATCCAAAATAGCCTCCTATTTTCTTTATTTTTCCATCTTATTCCTTTCATATACGTCTTCTTCTTCCCTTCTCAGTCCATCGTCTTCTAATTCTTCTCTCAAATTTTCTCAAAATCCATCATGCCAATAGTTTATAATATAATTTACTAAACATTATACCTCATTACTTGTTTCAATCTCAACAACCACACTACTAATATCTTAGAATTCAAATGAAACTGATTTGAACTGCTGCCTTTGATGTTGGTAGTAGATGTGGAAGATTATTGCATTTTTTGAAGCTTTGAGAATCCTAGAGTGATTAGAGTGTTGGGTTTGTGTTGGACTGGAAAATGGACAATTTTTAAGAACTAAAAATCAGTGAAGAAGATGAAGTATGTTGCTATTGAAATAAATCTTGCAACCGTTGAAACAGTGGATAAATAGTGATGATTAATGAATGTTTACGAGGTTGATACGGATTAGAAAAGAGGGTTTGTTGTAAATTTGAAATCGCAGGGGAGGATTTAGGTATAAAAAACGTTCAAGCTATAGAAGAGAGGAACACAAGGCATTGCACCTGAAGTATTTTAGGAAACTCTTCCGAGAGAAGCTTTTTAAATGCAGCTGCAACACCTATCTCCGTCTTCTAACCGTTCAATGTATACACCATCTAACCATCAACATCATCTCAGGTAATCTGTTTTCTTCCAATTCATTCTCCGTCTCGGCATCACCACTTTCTATGCGCTTTTCAAATTTCGTCACCAATCTACTCGAACCAAAACCCCACAGAAGAATCATACACACTAACCATTATAACCTTGTCGTTACTGTGTCATTTCTCAATCAAAGAGCTTCAATTGACCCCAATTTCAATCCACGTCCAATACCCATGTATTCCATTGTACTTATTGTAAAATTGCCTCCTTAATCGACATAAGGCTTCTAAAACACTTCCTTATTGCAGATGATAATCGATTTTGGAGATTGGTTTAATTAGATTCATTTTTTGAAAAGACCGGTTTAGATTCATTTGGAGATTGGAATGGTGACACAGATTTAACTGTAGTGGTTGTGGATAATGATAATCGATTGCAGCAGGTTGATTACAGGTTCTCCTTTTTGAAATTTAAAAATGGAATAAGATGAGCATTTAAGATCTAACAGATATTTACGTGAGCACGAGGGTATTTTGGATAGTTCGTGGAAAAAAAAATTGTCCTTGCCACGCGTGTAACAGTAATGACTCAGCTGGATAGTGGATGGAAAAAATAACGATGGAAGAAAACACTAATTTGGATTTATTTGGGGAGGAAATGCTAATTAGCAATCTTAGAAAGGAAAGAAACGCAAAATAATCCGAGACAAAATTTTAAAAGTTCAAAATTCACCAACTTTCAGTTTATCAGGTTTTTTTGATGTGTATGAAAAAAATCATTTAATTTTGGAATTCTTGATAGTTTTTTCTTAAGTTTGTGGTTGAATAAATAGAATTTTAAAAGTTTTATTATAAAAAAAAGAAAAAAAAACTACCAATAAAATGATTTTAAATTTTTTTTGAAAATAAATAAATAATGCCAATGAGGAAGACCTTAGGGTGATATTGTGCAATGCACGTACCAAATAGGCAACTGAGGCATGCAAAATAAATAAATTGAGTTGATACTTTTTTAAGTAATAATCTTGTCTAATCAAGCTCTTCGGCATTTTAGATGATATTTATGCAGGAAGGTTTCTTCATCGGATTCCAGATTCTCCCGGCACTGCAAGTCGTAGTCGAGACGAGGACACCACAAGAACGAGACGTTTCATTCACATGGAAGGAGTTTACAGGATCATCGTCATACAATTACATTAGAAAAGTCGCCCATTTTGAGGATACATGATATGATCTTGACAGATCCAAAAACAAACAAAAATATATAGAAAAAGTGGAAACAACAACAAGCAATAAACCAAAAGGAAGTAGGGAGGATCTAATGCATGAAGACGATGGTTAAGTCTGAACATGTCCTGAGCCTCGAGTTCTTCACCATTTCCGACTGATCAACACCAACAAACTCTGTCCGCAAGATCAGTACCTTATACGCATGGGACAGACGTCTTCATCATATGCATGACCATTCATTTAGTCAAAGAACATCAAAATCCAAATCTGGCTTCAACCTTTGAAACCCGGATTTATCATTAGATATACTCTGGAGCTACATACGGAATGACCTTGTATCTTTCCCCAACTCATCAGATCTCCATCTTCCAACCAACATTAAGCTAAATCTCGAGATGTCTTCACCTCGAATGTTGAAAAAATGTACCTTGTGCGGATCTGTAATGAGACTCCGGCTGAAACATCCTTTTGGTTAACTCAGCATCGGAGAAGGTGTTCTTCATCTAACCTCCTCTTGTTTCGATATCGTTCATCCACCAGTAGATGATAACAACAGCAATAAACCAAATGAGCAGGAAGTCAAAGAACATATTCTTAATCTAAAAATAAAAGCGACGATCAGAAGGAAAAGAAGATTGAAACTCAGATCTGATGATGATGAGAAGGATTCAAGATGGTTTTAGGGTCTCTGATGAACGCTTAAGGTGAATGAGGCGGATGTGCAGAGAAATGATAAGTTGATGGTCTAGAAGAAGAAGACGAGGTATTTAAATGGGAACAATTAGGGTTCCATCAGACAGATCCGGGTGTTGGAAAAATAAATCACACGACCTCGTGGGCTACCCGACCCATTAGTGTCATCATCAGACCCACTCGCCCCTCTACCCTGTTAAAGAAAAAAATGAAAAAATGAAAGAAAATAAATAAAGGGAAACAAAAAATGTGTTGAGTGCAATAATCAAAAACAAAGAAAAATCAAATAAGCAAAAGTTATTGATACTTAGCTCCTTTATAATGGAAGTGATTGCTTTGACGAAACGAACAAGCTCCCCGTATCTCCGCAACAGCAACAAGGCAAAACTTTGGAAAATAGAGTGAGTCACGTGTTCAACACGCTGTCCTTAAGACATTAGCGCCCGGCTACACTCAAAAGTGATGCTATAGCCCTCACAAGACGGATATCTCCAGGATAAAACACCCTAATACACCTACTACTAGCATATGTAGTAGATGCTCAACTTGAGCTTGGCAACTCCGAGAAAACCGTTAAGGAAAATCGCGAATGCTTAAAAACCGCTATAAAATATTTTCCCTTAGTGGTCCCTCTAAAATATAGAGCAACCCCTTTCCCATAGATTTTACAAAAGTAGTGAATTTCTTTATATAATTGACAAATACAACTTAAGAAGAAAAACTCCCCGATGTGGGACTAAAAGCTTTATATAGTTTCTTAAAACTACTAAAAATTGGAAACTCCACGATGTGGGACTAAAAAGTTTCATTCACAAAATAAAACAATAAATTATAATTTTTTATTAAAACTTTAAAAAATTATTTTTTATTAATCGTTTTCCAACAATCCCCCACATGAATGAAAACTCAATAAAACATGAAAACACAGATAGATCTTGGTAAATAAACATCCCAACCTCACGATCCAAACAGACTGATCGTGCAAGTGTTGAAATCATACTAGTCATTTCTACGTCCTCTCCCTCACACAAAAGTGTGTTGACCACAGGGTCATACTATGGATTGCATAAATCATAATAGTATTGAGAGCTTTCATCTTTAATTCTCACATGGTGAGACTATAGGTATCTTTCACCAAAGTGAAAAAGCATGAACTAGTGAACCCTTAGTGACCTTTAGGTCCTAAGTTCCAGTAATACGAAAACCATCAAAATGAAAATCACATAAAAAACGCAGGAAATACCATTTTAGGCAGAGGTGTCCATGAGGTCTTGAACCTTTGCTTAGTGAGATATTACCAGAATTACTTGCTAGAGACAGTGAACTATGTCTTGAACTGCTAGCATTTGATGTAATTCGTGATAACAACCACGGGTGATATCTCCAAGATTGCTGCCAAGCTCGTGCCGTTTTGTCCGTTTTGGCCCTGGACGTATCCTGTTTCTCAGAATGCTCTAGAGAATCAGCTCATATTCTCACAGGAAGCGACCCACTTCCTCATTCAGATAGGTGAGTTTCCATAAAGAGTGTTACTGCTACACCCCACTTCAATCTTAAATTGAAACTATAGAACTCATTAAGACTTATTAAAAAGTCATCCTCCACATGCAGTCACACTATCACGTCTACACCATAGGGAAGGGACAGAGAATGAAAATCTCTGATAGTGTTTACCTTTACCCACCACAAATTAGTTGTCTCATTCGAAACCTTGATCATGGGATCTCCAGTCAGCAAGGTTGAGTATCCTTCATGGCAAGTTTAATATATGAGCTTAAGCCCCAACCCCCTCGATGCATTTTTAACTATCTCTTTGTACAAACCTTTCGTCAAAGATTGCGCGATATTCTCCTTGGACTTTATCCAATCAATGGAAATAACGCCGATTGAGATTAGTTATTTCTTAGCTTTAACTATTATAGCTTGGCTAACACAATGTATAGATATAGCTGGCACAGGCCTATGCCAAAGAGGAATGTCTTCTAAAAATCATCTTAGGCACTCGGCCCCCTCTCATGCTTTATCTAACGCAATACTCTCAGATTCCATAATGAATTGAGCGATATGTTTGTTTGGAAATCTTCCAACAACAAACCCACATGTTAGAGTGAAACCATATCCACTCGTAGACTTAGACTCCTCTGAGTCAACTATCCAGTTTGCATCATAAAGTCCCAAGGACAACAAGATACCTTTCATAAATCAAAAGAGTATTTTAGGTACCATAATACTCTACTCAGTGCATCTGAATTCTCTTGCTCTGGACTACAATTATATCCACTTAACTTACTCACAATATAGGCAATGTCTGGACTCTTACAGTTCATTAAATTCATCAGACATCCTATAACTTTTGAGTATTCAAGTTAAGATACTCCACTACCCTTATTTTTCTTGAGACTACAAGAATAATCGTACGAAGTACAAGCAGGTTTACAATCAGACTGTATCTCTTAAGCACAACTCAACATAATGAGAACGACTAAGACTTATAAATGTTTGATTATCTTCTAATCCTCATCCCTAAGATTACATCAAAAGGGCCCAAGTCTTTCAAGTCAATGTTCTCATTCAGTGCATGTTTTTAGTGGAATTGATCACATCTATGTTTGTATCAAGCATATCATCAACATACAAGCATACAATTACACAGACATCCTTAACAAGTTACTTGTAACATACTTGTCAGATTCATTAATTTAAATCCACTATCCATTATCACATGATTAAATTTTCCATGTCACTGTTTACGTGCTTATTTGAAAACCATACAAAGATTTTTCAAATTACAAACTTTGTATTCACAACCTTTCACTACAAAGTCTTCAGGTTGATCTATGTAAATTTCTTTACCTAATTCACGGTTTTAGAAAAAGCTGTCTTAACATCCATCTGATGTATCTCTACGTTCTTTATGGCAGCAATAACAATTAGTATCTCAACGGAAGTAATTTCCGTCACAATTGAATTAGAATCAAGGAAATCTACACCTTCTTTTAGTTTATAGCCTTTAGCTACCAACTTAGCTTAATATTTTTCCACAGTTTCATCTACCTATCGTTTCCTCTTAAAGACTCATTTACATCCCATGGTCTTACAACCTGGAGGTAAACTAGCAAGCTCCCAAGTCTGGTTCCAACGGACTGAGTCCATTTCACTAAATGAAGCTTCTTACCAGAATGGGGTTTCAGTAGATTAAGGCTTCTTTACAAGTCTGTGGCTCGGACTAAGCTAGGCATGTTATGAAGTCGGTTTCATAAGAAGTCTCAAGTCTAATTATTTTACTTCTCTTAGGCTCAACATCAACTTCATCTTCCTTTAAAATAAGTTCTGACTATTTGAAAATAAATCTAGGGGATCAACAACACATCTCTAATGAGGTACAGGTTTAGAATAAACATGTTCAAAGAACTCAACATCCCTAGATTCCGTAATAATATTCACACCAATGTCAGAAAAAATCAGAACACACAACCAAAATTCTATTTGTAGAAGTATACTCAATATACCCTATACGAAAACACAATCAACATTTTTGGTTTAAATCTAGTTCTTTTAGGAAGAGGAATTACAATCTTAGTCAAACGCCCCCACACTTTGACACATTCATAAGAAGGTCATCTACCGTTCCATAAACCATATGGAGTTTCATCTGATTCTTAAAAGGGTACTTTATTCAGGATATACTAGTTAAGAGGACTGCCTCCCCCCACAAGGCCGCAGGTAATCCTGAACTAATCAACATGGAAATTATCATCTCCTTAAGGATACGGTTGTTATGTTCAAGGCTTCTAATTGGTTTCCAACTTCAAGTTTATACATCTTAAGGCTTCTAAGGCGTCATCCTTATCCTAAGCAAGTATACAAGATAGTACCTCGTACAATCATCTACGGAAGTTATAACCATCTTTTACCACAGTGATTTTGGGTTGAACTCATGTCAACTAGGCCTAACTGAATTAATTTTAAAGGCTTATAATTACTCTGAACATTTGTGCTAAAAGATTTTATAGCATATTTTGATTCTTCACAGATTTCACTTTTGTGTTCAAAATCCAAACTAAATTTGGGTACGAAGCCTATGCTAGCCAGTTAAGCATTGACTTATAAGTTTACGGTTCCAAGTTGATGAGTGCCAAATATTGTATAATTTTATCCCTTTTTGTTGGCATTTAACTCATATTTTGCGCAGTAATTCTACATTTTATCCCATATTCTGTATTTTCATTGTTTTCAAGAATAAATATTTTTCTTACTTAATTTTGCATTTTTAGGTAATAAATAAAGTTTGGATGAATTGCGGAGCGAAAAGAGCAGAAAAGTAGTGAAAAGCCGGGAAGAAATTACGCAAGGAAGCCGCAAAGAATGGTGCGCACAAGTCCAAAAAGCTAGGAATGGGCTCAAAAAGGAAGAATTGTTCTTAAAGAAGATATGGGCTTGGCATACCCAAAGCCCAAAACCCTTACCCAAACCCATTTTCTATATCCATACCCGCCTCCATCTTCAGCCGTCGGATTGGATCCATCTCATCATCCAATGGTCGCTTCATCGTCGTGCATCAAAGTCTGAAGCTCCTGTCAAACACTACATCACCTAACTCCATCTAGCACCATTA